>NC_090256.1:21839850-21854850 GCF_037325665.1 Littorina saxatilis
TGTTTATTTGTGTATTCGCCATGCACGGCCAAAGTTCTCGATGGATCTGCTTCAAATTTGGTGGGCTTATTTAGAGAGACCCCGGACACAACCTCATCGATGAGATATTTCAACACGTGCTCTCAGCGCGCAGCGCTGAACCGATTTTGGTTCCACCTCAGCTATTTTGGTTCCACCTCAGCTACCCGGGCCCCCATACCGACACACCATAGCCGCTACACCACATCACAACGCCAAAGTTCTCGGTGGATCTTTTTCAAATTTGGACACCGTATTCAGCTACACCCCGGACACAATATCATCGATGAGATATTTCAACACGTGCTCTCAGCGCGCAGCGCTGAACTGATTTTGGTTTTTGTGTTCATTTCACCATTATAAGTAACTCTTCCTTATCTTCTCCAGTGTTTGGCGTTTATCTCCCTTCCTTCGTGTGGCTTTCCCGTTTGTAAGTTACTATTACTATTTTTAGAATGTCACTGCGCTGTCCACTGCGCTGTCCACAACGCTTCCCTTGCACCCGTAAGTTGTTCTTACTGTCAAAGTGAAAAGGTCGAATCAATTTATAGCCACGCGAAAAATACACTCTCACCTATCTCTATATATTTATAGATACAGATATGCATATATATATATACGGCTTCTCTGTGTGTGTGTGTGTTTGTGTGTGTGTGTGGGCAAAAACCTGTGTATTGTAGAGTTCTGTTTGTGATGTGGTCTAGCTGCTTTTGTCTGTCTGTATGTTCTGGCATGTGAGAAGCCACAGCAGATAATATAGGGCTAAGAAATAAGCTCTAAAATTCTCAATCCCGTTTGACAGGACTTCGCCTTCAAAGGTGATTGTGGTGAACCGCCACGCTGTCTGTCTCTGTCTCGCGCCGTTCACCCCAAATTCCCGTTTCTGAGTTACTATTTTTAGAATGTCACTGCGCTGTCCAGAACGCTTCCCTTGCACCCGTAAGTTGTTCTTACTGTCAAAGTGAAAAGGTCGAATCAATTTATAGCCACGCGAAAAATACACTCTCACCTATCTCTATATATTTATAGATATAGATATACATATATATATATACGGCTTCTCTGTGTGTGTGTTTGTGTGTGTGTGTGTGGGCAAAAACCTGTGGATTGTAGAGTTCTGTTTGTGATGGGGTCTAGCGGCTTTTATCAGAACTTTTAAAAATACCATTTAATATCCAAGTATCTCTTAACACCATTTTTAATTAGATGAGCGAGAGTGTGCGGGGGGCGGGAGGGTGGTGAACCACTGTACATAAAGGGAAAATTTTGTGTGCGTGTCTGTGTGTGTTCTTAATCTAAGACAAATGTCGCCAATGTTTTTACAGAGTGACGTTAAATAAACGATTTAAAAAAAAAAAAAAAAAAAAAAAAAATCTGTCTGTATGTTCTGGCATTTGAGAAGCCACAACAGATAATATAGGGCTAAGAAATAAGCTCTAAAATTCTCAATCCCGTTTGACAGGACTTCGCCTTCAAAGGTGATTGGGGTGAACCGCCACGCTGTCTGTCTGTGTCTCGCGATTCACCCCGGCGAAGCCGGGTATTCCTCTAGTTATATATATATATATATACACACACACCCCCCCCCCCCTGAATTTCTCTTTTTGAGATAATAAAGTTGTATATGGCTATGTCTAAATGAACGCCGTTTGTCAACAGACCGGGACATTAGATATTTAAACTGCTATGGTAGCGGTCAAATATTGGGGTCAGTCTGTGTCGAGACAGCTTTAGGAAAAAACATTTGGCGTGTAAAAATACACAAATAATTATGAGTTCGTGGTTGGTGGGGGGGGGGGGGGGGGGGGGGCGGTGCGGTCTTAAAACGGGGTTTTTAAAAGAGGGGTTCCACTTTACATCTGTGTTTGAAGAGAGCTTTAGACAAACTTGAGGCGATTTTTTTCCAAGAGGCGGTTTGACATGGCGGTTATTGACTGACACAACCTCCCTCCTCTTTCGCTCAAATGTCTCATTTTCCCTTCACTTGTTTTCGCTTCCTGGCGGCGCTTCTTACTGACATTTGGGGGGGCAGTATTAGTGATCGATGTCGGCCAATTTCTCACAAAACATTCCCTGCGTCTCCAAAAACATTGCCCCCCCATCCTGCCTTCAAATCAATTTGGCAAAAGACCGGACCTGGCAGCGACAATTACAGGTCGATGAGGCCCCTCTGAGGTCCCTTGGGTGTGCTTCTGGATAGTTGCAGGGCCACTGACGCGTCTTTGGGTCGGTGAAGGTTGAATAAAAGAAGTTTAAACCTCGTGCTTTGCCAAAGACTTCGGACGCTGCTCTTCTCTTGTTAAAAGAGAGAGAAGGGAGGATGGAGACTCAGAATACGTACGCGTGTCTATCGGTTTGTTTGGTGTGTGTGTGTGTGTGTGTGTGTGTGTGTGTGTGTGTGTGTGTGTGTGTGTGTGTGTGTGTGTGTGTGTGTGTGTGTGTGTGTGTGTGTGTGTGTGTGTGTGTGTGTGTGTGTGTGTGTGTGTGTGTGTGTGTGTGTGTGCGCGCGCGCGTCCGTGCGTGCGTGAGTGCGTGCGTGAATGTCTGTTTGTCTAGGTTTATTTGTGTGTTTATTGGTTTGTTTGTTGTTGTTTTAACTTATTTTAAGTCAAACACTAGGCAAACTATCCCAGACGCAGGACATATAGCTGTTCTGTTCTTTAATTCTTTCTTTATTTGGTGTTTAACGTCGTTTTCAACCGTTGAAGGTTATATCGCGACGGGGAAAGGATGGGGGGGGATGGGATAGAGCCACTTGTTAATTGTTTCTTGTTCACAAAAGCACTAATCAAAAAATTGCTCCAGGGGCTTGCAACGTAGTACAATATATGACCTTTCTGGGAGAATGCAAGTTTCCAGTACAAAGGACTTAACATTTCTTACATACTGCTTGACTAAAATCTTAGCTGTTCTGTTGAAGAAGAGAGATAGAGAGAAAGATCGTTTAGGGGCTGTCGGTCTCTCCTGGTGATATCTAGCAGAAAAATGTAGCACGAAAGAAAGTCGGACACCGGAAGTAGATTCGTTTTCCTAAGATAGAGAAAGAGAGAGAGAGAAAGAGCGAATGAAACTGTCCTGGCGTTATCTGGCAGAGACAGAATGCACAAAGTCGGACAGCGGAAGTAGTAGGTTTTTTTCCTAAGTGAGAGAGAAAAAAAAGAGGCAGAGAGAAAGAGTGAGAATGAGTCTCTCCTGGCGTTATTTGGTAAAAAAAAAAAAGGTAGCTCAAAAGAAAGTCGGACACCGAAAGTTTTTTTTTTTTTTACCCTAAGAAAGATGATGATGGAACTTTATTTTCCAAGGATAGAGGTTTAGATAGGGAGAGAGAGGGAGAGAGAGAGATCGAGTCTCCTCTGGCGTTATCTGGCATCGGACACCGGAAGTATGTTTTTTCCCTAAGAGATGAGAGAGATTCAGATTCAAAACTTTATTACGAACGGATGAAGGTTTTAGGCGATGCCTAATCTTCCAACCTGTCCCTTTTAGACATACATAACATTATACATTACATATATAATTTATTGTTCCCTAAGGCAGAGAGAGAGAAAGAGAGAGAGAGTTTCTCCAGGCGTTAATTTGGCAGAGAAAGGTAGTAGCACAAAAAATAGTCTCAAAAGATAGTTTGTTTGTCCTAAGTGAGAGAGAATGAGAGAGAGAGAGAGAGAGAGACAGAGACAGAGACAGAGAGAATGAGGGACAGAGAGAGGGGGGAGTTAAGGGACTTTCGGTCTCTTCTTGCGTTATCTGGCAGAGATCGGTCTCTCTTTGTGTCAGAGACAGGGTCAGAAAAGAGGAACCTGACACGTCCCCACTTTCTCATCTCTACGGAGAAGAACAGTCTCCGGTGCCTTTGTGCACGATCTCATTGTAGCGAGGCCACGGGGAACGTGTTCCGGTCTGCGTTAGCTCAGTTGATCAATCCTTGGATCATTACGACTACTTTACTACTGATCACGAATGAGACGGAAGACCCAGTTCCGAGGTAACCCGATTGTGTCAGCCTGATTTGTTTAGTTGTTTTTTTAGACATGGTATCCGTTTTCAAATGATCGACGACCTCTCTTGGCCAAGATCAATCATTTGAGTTGCCTTTGAAGTTTTGGTATTTTAATTATACTACTGCGCACAGAAAGATCACAGTGTAAATTCTGCGACTCCTTGAAACTTTTCTATTGACGGGTCGCGTTCGAAATCGCTTTTTACCTTTAGAAGCTTTATGAGCAATGTTGAATGTTGATTATGCCATCATCTCCCATGGGTCACGTCAATGCATCCCAAAAGCATGATGTTTATTACACCCCCGGTATAGGGGTGTGTATAGGATTCGGTCGATGTGTTTGTGTGTTTGTGTTCGCATATAGATCTCAAGAATGAACGGACCGATCGTCACCAAACTTGGTGAACAGGTTCTATACATTCCTGAGACGGTCCTTACAAAAATTGGGACCAGTCAAACACACGGTTAGGGAGTTATTGGTGGATTAAAATTATACAAGGACTTATAGAGGGACATATTAATGGTCAAAGGGAAATAACCATTCTCACTGCCACCAACTGAGAAGGTTATTTCCCTTTGACGGGGGTGTTTTTCCTACCTCGGAGGAATTTCTTGTTATATATATACATATATATATACCCCCCGCGGGTTAGGGGGAGTCCCATATTGGTTGGGACGAGAAAGGATTTACCCGATGCTACCCAGCATGTCGTAAGAGGCGACTAACGGTTCTGTTTCTCCTTTTACCCTTGTTAAGTGTTTCTTGTATAGAATATAGTCAATGTTTGTAAAGATTTTAGTCAAGCAGTATGTAAGAAATGTTAAGTCCTTTGTACTGGAAACTTGCATTCTCCCAGTAAGGTCATATTATTGTACTACGTTGCAAGCCCCTGGAGCAATTTTTTGATTAGTGCTTTTGTGAACAAGAAACAATTGACAAGTGGCTCTATCCCATCTCCCCCCTTTCCCCTATCCCATCTCCCCCCTTTCCACGTCGCGATATAACCTTGAATGGTTGAAAACGACGTTAAACACCAAATAAAGAAAGAAAGAAATAATTTAAGTCAATGTTATAACAATGTATGTGGACATGATCGGCTGACTACTTGAGTCTTGACCTTTTCTAGCGTTGTACTTTTCAACATGAACTGGCCGGGTTCCAAAAACCTTTCGTTATACGAATGTTACGGGTTTCTGGTGGTCAATGATACTATCATTCCAACCCATTAACCCATTTTTGATTTATCTTTAGAAGCTCAGAAAGTCCCTTTGAGGTTGTTTTGGGAGCTTTGCGTTGTTTATAGAAATGACCGCATCTGTGTACCCTATCCTATGGACAGTGACCCGTTCAAACTTTTTGTTACCAAGATTCTTGCTCATACACCTGAACTTAAATCGTGTGTGTTTATGTTGTCGCCCTGTATCTCGTTATTCCTTTGCGCTGCTTGGGACTACTTTCCCGTGAACAGAGGCAATTTCGAATTGTTTTCCATTTGAAATATATCCATGTACGCAGCTATTTTTTTTCCAATCTTCTTGTAAGCGTCAGTAATGATAATATCTGACTTTCCACATAAAGAAAAAGAACAAAACAAGTCATGTTCTCATCATTATGTGTCTGTTGTGTATGAACGAGACAACAATGACACTGTACTTGCTCTTGTTCTCCTCACCTGCAGTCTCTTATTCTTGTTGTGTATGGTTTTCGCCCACTTGAAAGGTCAAAGGTCCAGTGAATAATATAAGATGGAGTTAGTTTTGCATCATTGTTTCGCCACCTGACAAAAGCTGATTCTCCGACCTTTCAGTACCGCTACAGAGATGTTCATCCCCCAAGACGCACGTGCAATGATGTCGATAATTGACCAAGGTTGACCGAACAAATGAGGGTGGAGACAGTGCAGGACAGTGACTGCTCTTTCAGTGACATAAACAGTCTGATGATCAATCCTTTCGGAATCTTTGAGATACCTACTTCGAATTCCCGTCCCGCGTTGACCATCTTATGAATCTTCATACAATTGTCTGGGCTTTTTACATGGATTAAAAAAAAAAAGATTTTTCTTATTAAACACATACCTAAAAAATCGGCTTTCAGCTTTCCGCGCAGATAGGCAACGATATTTTTTTATTTTTGATATACATTTTTTTTAATTCTATTTTAGTTTATTTTAATTTAGTTTACTTATTTGTTTGACATTTTCCCCTGAAATATTATTTTTATTGACATGGGTTTCACTTACGAAATTATTTCAACACAATATTCCCACGCTGCACAAAAAACAGCACGGCTGTAGTTTTGGGATACCTGTCCAAGGGAAGGATGCTCCTATCCTACGTGAACGTTTGGACAGAGCTGTGGTGTTTTACAATATTGTTTACACGAGAAGTATGGTATTTTTAAAGGCTATATATATAGAATTTATACTCTCCCAAAAAAGAAACTTGACACAGGTAAACATTGATTTTTATCAAATATGTTAAGAGGAAAGCACCAAAATTCAGTTTGAAGTTTGTCAGTTACATTGTTGATAACCACTAAACCACAAAAAGAACATCATTGAACCGAGACTTTACTGGGTGGTCGCCCTTTTATTGAATTACAAAACTCTTGTCTGCACGAAAATCACGTGCATGGCGCCGTGATGTGTTTGCCTGAGTCTGAGCCTCAAGTGGCAGAGATGAGAAAGCCATATCAACCGCAATTCTGTGACACTCCTTGCGCCTGCAATTAAGGTGCGGAAAATGCCACGACTGAAGCCCAGTGACATAATGCTATTGTCCGGTTGCAAGCGGTGCAGCTAATGTAGTAATGAAAATGTTGCAAGGCATTTTGGTGTGTCCCAACAAACTGTATGTGCACTATGGAACTGCTTAAATGCCACTTTAAAGTGTACTGGACAGACCAAGGTCAGTCCAACCTAGAGTCGCCACAGGGGCTCAGGATCGGTATAACAGGGTGCGACAGCTTCGTGAACGTTTCACAATACCGCTACGCAGATTCCGGGGGTGCCTCTCCCAAAAACAAACGTGAAAAAATAAACATCATGGCGCATGCACATGTTTTTTTGCAGACAATATGTTTGCAATTCAATGAAAGGGCGACCACCCAGTAAAGTCTTGATTAAATGATGTTCTTTTTGTGGTTTAGTGGTTATCAACAATGTAACTGACAAACTTCAAACTGAATTTTGGTGCTTTCCTCTAACATTTTTGAAAAAAATCAATGTTTACCTGTGTCAAGTTTCTTTTTTTGTGAGAGTATATATGTATCTAACGTATCAAAATGCGAGATGTTTGTGTTGACCTATGTGGGGTCGTTTTTGTCATCAACGCAAGAATGCATTGTACTAAACGATGTCAATTGTCTGTTTTAGCCACTGCATTTAATCGGTTTAATAGTGACTGCTTCAGCAGTTGAGGCTTGAACTCATTTCTCGGTTTTTATGGGAGGGTATTACGACGTGAAAAGGGTGGGGGTGGTTGGGGAGGGGGTGGCTGGGGCTGGGGAGGGTGGGATAGGATTGGATGGCGGGGGATATTTTTTGCTCCCAGCACCGACTGATGCATAGGTATGTCAATGTGACGGCGAGGACAACACTGATGATGGCAACGACGACTACAACGATGATGATGATGTCGACGATGATGGTACAGAAAACTGCATGTGAACTGTTTTTCTTCTCTTTGTTTTTCAGCTGTCACGGAAAGATGAAGCCACGCAGGCGGCCCACCTCCAGAGCAGCAACCTGAGTCACTTCGCCGCCATTGTGCACGCTGTTACGCATCTCCCTCATGTCACTGACGTCATGCGACCTTTCACCTCCCCGGACCGCCGGGAGAGCCTCGTTGTGGACGTGGTGGCGGATCAAGGTCGTTCCTGGGTGAAGGTCATTGCCCGGAAAGGCCAAGCCTTGCACCTCGTGTGGGCAGGTAATTTCGAATGATGATTTTACAAATGTGGTTTGTGGTTTTCTGTTGTTGTTTTTTAAACTGATGAGTCTGAGTGTAAACTGTAAAGACGGCGATAGATGTATACGCAGACATATAAGACGTTGACGCTGTCAGCTCGTTCTCATTCTTTATTCGATGTAAGCTCTCTCATAGCTCAGGCAAGACTGCCCTAAAACAGCAAGGGGAAAATCTCTTCCGTGCTCGCTCACTCACACATTCACACAATCACGAACTCCATGTGATTACTTCTCGCTCTGCTATGCACCGGAATATTCTCGCTCATCAATGTCGACTGGTGTTCACAATGTTACATAAACATAAAAGTCATCCCATGAGGTCTAAGAAACAAACACAAATCGCAATCTAAACTTTGTGAGTGTATATATGTGTGTCGTGTATGTGTGTTTGTGCGTGCGCGTGCGTGTGTGTGTGTGTGTGTTTGTGCGTGCTCGTGCGTGTGTGTATGTGTGTCTGTCTCAGTGTCTGTCTGTCTGTCTGCCTGCCTGTCTGTGGCTTTTTGTTGACAAGCCAAACTAAGGAGCCATCCGAGTGCACGTGCTGTTCGTTGACACTGGAAGATGAACTGTCAACGAATTTGTAATCTGCCTACGTCAGTGCTTTGTATATCGCAGACCTAAGATGTTAGTGCACTCTGTTCGCTGCTGCCAGCCTCTTGCAAAATGATTATCGTTTGGGTTTTGTTTTCCCGGTTTTCCATGTCACATTTCTGAAGAAGAAAATGTAATATCGTAGTGTGTTAACGAGACACACACAACCACACACACACACGCACACACACACACACACACACACACACACACACACACACACACACACACACACACACACACGCACGTACGCACTCACACAAAAACACACATACACACACGCGCGCGCGCACCCTCACCCCCACGCATTTTTTTTCAATGTCCCAAAAGGCAACAATAACCAAAACCTGCATGTTTTATTCCAAAAAAAGTCGCACAAAACTTTCATTTTGACCCATAATTCATTCAATTATCATTTTTAAACATCTTTTCTGAGGATTTGTTTTATCATGAACCTTGAAACAAAACTTAATGTCCTTGCCATCTCGGCCCTTCAAGGCCCACACTTGGAGAGAGATTTTCTAGTTTTGTTCCGTTTTTATCTCTTTTTCCTTTATGCCAATCGCCTTGCAACAGCTGAAGATTTTCCGACAAACAAAGCTTTCGCTTTTCACCCAACCCGATGCGGGGGTTTCTATTTGCTCTCTGTACCTTCATTCCGGTCGCCCCTGTCGGCAGCGATAGGTTCGAGTTCTATTTCACTGCTGCTGCAAACATGGGATGTGGCGCCCCCTGGGTGTCTTCCACCCAGATTGTTTGCGAGTACCCTGTGGGTCAGCCGAGACAGATTGTCTGTCGTCCACGATGGCTCTTAGGGTAATGAGCGTGGTCTCCCAGTAATTGAATCCTGGGTCTGTGGGCTCGAGTGTTGAGCTATGTCGTTTTTATAGCCCCTAGCTGTGTTGTCTGTGATTGCATGTGCTCGAAAATTCGTCCTAGTTGCAATGTATCTGTCTTGGCTGTCCAGAGTGTTATATAGTATTGCTTGCTCGTGCGACTCGAAAGGACAGGTTTATGTGTGGTTTGTTCTTCCTGTTTTGAAGTTTTAGTGTGTGTGGCTGTGTGTGTGGCTGTGTGTCTGTGTCTGTGTGTGTGTGTGTGAGTGTGTGTCTGTGTATGACTATGTCTGTATGTGATGTGTGTGTGTGTGTGTGTGTGTGTGTGTGTCTGTGTGTGATGTGTGTGTGTGTGTGTGTGTGTGTGTGTACGCGTGTGTGTGTGTGTACGTGTGTGTGTGTGTAAAAATTATTATACATAATACTGAATCACAATTTTCGCTGTTCATGAGTGGAGAAGATAAGTCTAACAGTAAAGGTGACTGAGTTTCATTGTTTTTTTCCTTGTGCTGTGCATTAAAGATATTGTCTGTGTTTGCATTCTTCGGAAAACTGGTCCTGATTGCAATGTATCTGTCTTGATAGACCAACGAGCAGTGCTGGCCAGTGTGAATCGAAAGTGCCCGCGTGCGCAAGAGCGTGTGAGCTTTGATGTGAGACTTTATTGACAATGTACATAGGATGCCTCCTTCCCCTTAAACATATTTTTAGAAAAAAACTCACATCAACAAGTCAATTGTACAGAAGAGCTATACAAAAAACAACATCACCGAGGACAGTGTCGACAGATTGTGTCTCTTCCAGGCAAAACCGGTCGATAGATCGGGAGCATCTCGTTACTGCCCCGTATCGTTACTCCCCCGGCTCGTTACTCCCCTGCTCGTTACTCCCCCGGCTTGTTACTAACCCTAACCCTAACCCTAACCCTAAGGGGGAGTCAGAAACAGCTTTGCGGGGACACGGTTAATAAGCACAAGTGCTGTGACTTGCAAACGTATTATGCAAATGAGTTATGCAAATTAACTGCTAATTATGAACATCAATTATGCTAACTGATTATGCAAATACTGCATTTTCCATGCGTTTGACTTCATGTTGAGGTCGGTATGTAACCATGCTGCATGCATTTCATCCCTACCCCCCGCGGGTTAGGGGGAAGAATTTACTGCAGGGCGGTAAGGTAATACATTGTACATGTACTACGTTGCAAGCCCCTGGAGCAAATTTTTGATTAGTGCTTTTGTGAACAAGAAACAATTGACAAGTGGCTCTATCCCATCTCCCCCCTTTCCCCGTCGCGATATAACCTTCGTGGTTGAAAACGACGTTAAACACCAAATAAAGAAAGAAAGAATTTAATCCCTGGACATATAAGCACGTTCATGTTTGTTCACCCCAGGTCAGTACATACGCACTATTGATGTCTGTTCACCACCGCCCTGATATGGCCCTTCGTGGTCGGCTGGGCGTTAAGCAAACAAACAAACAAACAAACTGTCTGTTCACCCCAGATCAAGGTCACTACGTAACCACTATTCATGTCTGTTCACACCAGGTCAAGGTCAGTACGGGGAGCGCGACATGGAGCAGCAGCTACAGGAGTACGCGGAGTGCGCGGAGCGTCACCCGGTGAACTTTCATCCGCCGCGCGTGCACGCAACCTTCTATAACACCCTCACCTTCCCCATGGCGCGCGTGCTGCAAGGTCAAGGGGTCACGGTGTGGGGCAAGGTCGTTGCGGTTGACTCTGGAGTCCTGCATAAACTCCTGGCGATTCACGACGACGTGGAGGCTGAAGACGATGATGAAGATGAGTGCCTTGAAGATTTCAGTGATGTTGATGATAGCGGCAGTGTTGATCATGGTGCTGGTACACACTTTTGCAGTATCTTGGCTCACAAAATATCAACGAAACAGGAAGAAAAAGAAGAGACGAAGGCGGTTGATGAAATCGAGTCTGACAACTGTGTAGACATTGGAAGTCCTGGCGGTGCAAACCCCACTGATGATCAGGACATGCATGTAAGCTGTTCTGGGTTGGAGGTCAGAGCAACATCGCTTGATGTCGGCAATAGCCTTTGGTTTCGTGACACTGTTGGGACCAGTGGGTGTGATTTTGACGTGAACTGTCGTGAAGATGATGACTGTAAGAACATGACCGACATAAACGTTTCTGACAGACTACACGAAAATAGCTGCGATCATCGGGTATCACACGTAAGCGGACGGCCACACAACGATTCTCCCGTTGAAAAAGCAGCGGATGGTTTGTCTGAGGTCGGAAAACAAGGACGAGAATACACCAACAGCATGCGCTCAGCACCCGTGTGTGCTGCTAGCGCACTGAGTCACGAACCACGAACACCTTCTCACAGACTCACGCCACATGATTTTAAAAGCGAAGACCAGGACACGCAAGACCTAGAAACAGACAGTGCGGACCCCAACGAAGGAATACATGACTCTGCTTTCAACGAAGAAGCACGAACAACCACACACCGGGAGACCACCTCGTGGACACTGTCCAGTCGAAGCCATCACTGTTTGTCACGAATCCTGGCCTCCTATCCAGACTACCGTGATTTGTTCATGTTGCCGACTTTTTCAGTCTCCGAGAAATCCAGTGTAGGCATAGGAGGAAGGAGGGGAGGAGAAGGAGAGAGGGAGAAGGTTAATTTGGACATCACCACCTTGATCACCTTGGTGTCGTCCGTGTGTCATGGCGGGTGTCACTTCAGGTTCAAAGACAAGGTGCTGGACCAACAGGCCGCTGAGGAACGGGAGCATCCTTCTCTGCCTGATCTGCAGCAGTATCTGCAAGGTGAGAGAGAGAAAGAGAGAGAGAAAGAGAGAGAGAGAAAGAGAGAGGGAGAAAGAGAGAGAGAGAGAGAGAGAGAGAGAGAGAGAGAGAGAGAGAGAGAGTCTAGCCTTTGGGGGATCTTGTTGGCGTGCATTGCCCTGTTGCTAAAAACTTATATCAGAAGGCTTAGCATGAGCTCCTTTTTACATTTAGTCAGGTTTTTACTAAATGTTTTAACATAGAGGGGGGAATCGAGACGAGGGTCGTGGTGTATGTGTGTGTCTGTGTGTCTCTGTCTGTGTGTGTGTGTGTAGAGCGATTCAGACTAAACTACTGGGCCGATCTTTATGAAATTTGACATGAGAGTTCCTGGGTATGATATCCCCGGACGTTTTTTTCATTTTTTCGATGACGTCATATCCGGCTTTTTGTAAAAGTTGAGGCCGCACTGTCACACTCTCATTTTTCCATTAAATTGATTGAAATTTTGGCAAAGCAATCTTCGACGAAGGCCGGGGTTTGGTATTGCATTTCAGCTTGGTGGCTTAAAAACTAATGAGTGAGTTTGGTCATTAAAAATCGGAAACTTGTAATTAAAATTATTTTTTTATTAAACGATCCAAAAACAATTTCATCTTATTCTTCGTCATTTTCTGATTCCAAAAACATATACATATGTTATATTTGGATTAAAAACAAGCTCTGAAAATTAAAAATATACAAATTATGATCAAAATTAAATTTCCGAAATCGTTTTAAAAACTATTTCATCTTATTCCTTGTCGGTTCCTGATTCCAAAAACATATAGATATGATATGTTTGGATTAAAAACACGCTCAGAAAGTTAAAACGAAGAGAGGTACAGTAAAGCGTGCTATGAAGCACAGCGCAATCGCTACCGCGCCAAACAGGCTCGTCACTTTCACTGCCTTTTGCACTAGCGGCGGACTACGTTCAGTTTCATTCTGTGAGTTCCACAGCTTGACAAAATGTAGTAATTTCGCCTTACGCGACTTGTTCTGTTTCTTTTGTCGTTTTTTTTGGGGGGTGGGGTTGTTTTTTTGGAAACCTGTTTCGCAACAAAATGTCAGCATGGTAAGAGCGAATCCTTGTTACTGATGATGGTGGTGGTGATGGTGGTGAGTTCGGTTACACACGAGCGTAAAATTTGGAGAGAAAAGAACTGAATGAGAGCATCCATCTCTGCCTGACATGAACTTCTCCTGTAGAGAGGAGTGGGAATCAATGTTCTAGCATGCTGCGATTCCCCGAAGACTCATTTCTGCTTCCCCCTATTTTGTTTTTCTTTCTTTCTTCTTTCCATCTATTTGTCTTTCTTTCTTTCTTCTTTCGGTCTTCCTTTTGGTATATTTTTCTTTTTTTATTGCTTGCTTTTTTTCTTTCTTTCTTTTTTTCTTTTTTTTCTTGCTTTCTTTCTTACTTGCTTTCTTTCTTTCTCTCTTTCTTTCTCTCTTTCTTTCTCTCTTTCTTTCTCTCTTTCTTTCTCTCTTTCTTTCTCTCTTTCTTTCTCTCTTTCTTTCTTCTTTCGATCTTCCTTTCGGACTATTTGTTTTTCTTTCATCTTTTTTTCTGTCTTTCTTTCAAATGTTGATTTGTATGTTGTTGTTTTTTACGTGTGTCAAGAAGTCCGAAAGAAAGATGGAGGATTGGAAGAAGGAAGGGGATGTGTGTGTGAGAGAGAGAGAGAGAGAGAAAAAAAAGAGAGAGAGAAAGAAAGAGAGAGAGAGAGAAAGAGAGAGAGAGAAAGAGAGAGAGAGAGAGAGAGAGAGAGAGAGAGAGAGAGAGAGAGAGAGAGAGAGAGAGAGTGTGAAAACAGCTAATCTGACTGTTCGAAAAATGTATTACTTCTATGACTACAAGTTGATATCACTGTTCATTCGCTCTATTCTATTTTTAACCGCTTGCTTCCCTTTATATAATGAACCGTCCATATAGATCGTCGTCCTCCCGAACAAAATCCTCTGTAGTTCATCGAGAATTTAGGATTCTGGGTAGGGAAATCCTTTCATGCAATGACGTCAGCGCCTTTCGGCGATTGGTCAATGCATTTCGGAGCCTGACAACAACATAATGTCGGCCACGCTTAAGGGTCAGTTATTAACTTAACTTGCCTCGAACAGTGATATAAAGAGAACAGTACACAAATACGAACGGAGAGACTCAGAAACTCGAGTCGAGTCAATACTGATCCCCACGCTCGAGAAGTCAAGTGTAATATTTGACTCGTTTAAATCTCCTTCGCCAGGCGTACGACAGAATAGCTCAGTTGGTAAAGCCCCCGATCGCTTTTCCTTACAATGGTGGTCACGGGTTCGATCCTCTTTGACACCCCCCACGGGTTAGGGGGAGTCCATATTGGTTGGGACGAGAAAGAATTTACCCGATGCTACCCAGCATGTCGTAAGAGGCGACTAACGGTTCTGTTTCTCCTTTTACCCTTGTTAAGTGTTTCTTGTATAGAATATAGTCAATGTTTGTAAAGATTTTAGTCAAGCAGTATGTAAGAAATGTTAAGTCCTTTGTACTGGAAACTTGCATTCTCCCAGTAAGGTCATATATTGTACTACGTTGCAAGCCCCTGGAGCAATTTTTTTATTAGTGCTTTTGTGAACAAGAAACAATTAACAAGTGGCTCTATCCCATCTCCCCCCTTTCCCCTATCCCATCTCCCCCCTTTCCCCGTCGCGATATAACCTTGAATGGTTGAAAACGACGTTAAACACCAAATAAAGAAAGAAAGAAAGAAAGATACTCTTTGACGGCAA
>NC_090256.1:21857350-21879850 GCF_037325665.1 Littorina saxatilis
TTAAAAATTAATTTATGACTTTGGTCAATAAAAATCTGAAAATTGTAAAAAAAATAATTTGTTTTTAAAACGATCCAAATTTACGTCCATCTTATTCTTCATCATTTTCTGCCTCCAAAAACATATAAATATGTTATATTCGGATTAAAAACAAGCTCTGAAAATTAAAAATATAACAATTATTATTAAAATAAAATTTCCGAAATCGATTTAAAAACAATTTCATCCTATTCTTTGTGGGTTCCTGATTCCAAAAACATATAGATGTGATATGTTTGGATTAAAAACACGCTCAGAAAGTTAAAAAGAATAGAGATAAAGAAAAGCGTGCTACCTTCTCAGCGCAACTACTACCCCGCTCTTCTTGTCAATTTCACTGCCTTTGCATCGAGCTGTGGACTGACGATGCTACGAGCATACGGTCTTGCTGTAAAAATGCAGTGAGTTAAGTTTCATTCTGTTAGTTCGACAGCTTGACTAAATGTTGTAATTTCGCCTTACGCGACTTGTTTCGTTCTTATTTAGCGAACAGAACGCAGTTTGTCTCCCTTGATGGTAACCGTTCTTCCATAGGACGGCTAATGCACGGCGTCCCACAAGGATTAGTTTTGGGCCCACTTTTATTTTGCATTTACATTAACGATCTACCACTCTATATATCAGACACGACGGTTATTAATGACCTTTTTGCAGACGACTCGTCTCTTTAAACGTCCGGTAAAAGTGTACAATCTATTGAAACCTCTCTTCAAACGAGTTTGAAAAACATATTTGATTGGTGTAAACAAAACTCAATGATTATACACACAGGCAAAACTAAATGCATGGTGTTCACAACACGACAGAAACACCAACTCGCTCCTCTGAATCTTCATCTCAGTTTAAATGAGACCCCTCGCGGGTTAGGGGGAAGAATTTACCCGATGCTCCCCAGCAAGTCGCAAGAGGCGACTAACGGATTCTGTTTCTCTTTTTACCCTTGTTAAGTGTTTCTACCCCCCGCGGGTTAGGGGGAAGAATTTACCCGATGCTCCCCAGCATGTCGTAAGAGGCGACTAACGGATTCTGTTTCTCCTTTTACCCTTGTTAAGTGTTTCTTGTATAGAATATAGTCAATGTTTGTAAAGATTTTAGTCAAGCAGTATGTAAGAAATGTTAAGTCCTTTGTACTGGAAACTTGCATTCTCCCAGTAAGGTAATATATTGTACTACGTTGCAAGCCCCTGGAGCAAATTTTTGATTAGTGCTTTTGTGAACAAGAAACAATTGACAAGTGGCTCTATCCCATCTCCCCCCTTTCTCCGTCGCGATATAACCCTTCGTGGTTGAAAACGACGTTAAACACCAAATAAAGAAAGAAAGAAGTGTTTCTTGTATAGAATATAGTCAATTTTTGTAAAGATTTTAGTCAAGCAGTATGTAAGAAATGTTATGTCCTTTGTACTGGAAACTTGCATTCTCCCAGTGAGGTAATATATTGTACTACGTTGCAAGCCCCTGGAGCAAATTTTTGATTAGTGCTTTTGTGAACAAGAAACAATTGACAAGTGGCTCTATCCCATCTCCCCCCCTCCCCCCCCTTTCCCCCGTCGCGATATAACCTTCGTGGTTGAAAACGACGTTAAACACCAAATAAAGAAAAGAAAGTTTAAATGAGCCACCCATTGAGCAAGTAACCAGCCATCGTGTTCTCGGGGTCACAATAGACGCTGAATTAAAGTGGCAGTTCCACCTCAACCATGTTACCAAAACCTTATCTAAAAACTTGTTCCTTCTCTCCAAATTAAAGCATTACGCTGATACCTCAGCACTCAAGTTGTTTTATTTTGGTCATATTTTACCTCATCTGAATTATGCATCTACACTTTGGGATGGTTATAGCGATGTTCACTTAAAAAAAGTAAATTGTCTTCACCGTCGCGCAGCTAAACTTATCATGCCGGGTCCGCAAACATCAACAGATCAAAAGCTTAGCAGCCTTAATTTTTTATCACTTAAAGATCAGTTATTATTTAATAAGGCGCTTTTAATGTTTAAGGTTCAAATAAACGAGACCCCACAGTACATGCGATCATTATTTCAGAAAGCAACAGACAGATATGGCTCAAACAAATTAATTTCCCCGCTACCCCGTATTGATTTATATAAAACCAGTTTAGCGTTTTCGGGCTCAACAATTTGGAATTCGCTACCATGTGAGATAAAGGGGTCAAGCACGATTAAACACTTCAAAGCGCAGCTTCGCAAATATCTGATGTCACGAACAGTTACATTCTAAAGCTGTTTCTTGCAAGAATGCATTGCTATCACTAACCTCTATATATTTTGTTGATGATGATAATGTCGACGATGATCAAGATTAGGATGATGATGAGGTTGTTGTTGTGTGTGTGTGCGTGTGTGTGTGTGTGTGTGTGTGTGTGTGTGTGTGTGTGTGTGTGTGTGTGTGTCTGCGTGTGTATGCGTGCGTATATGTCTGTGCGTGCGTATATGTCTGTGTGTGTGTGTGTGTGCGCGCATATGTGTATGTGTGTGTGTGTGTGTGTGTGTGTGTGTGTGTGTGTGTGTGTGTGTGAGTGTGTGTGTGTGTGTTGTATTGAGTGCGAACGTGATTGCAGGCATGCGGCGCGCGTGTGTGTGTGTGTCGACTTTTCTTTTCCTTTGTATTATATTGTCATACATGTACATTTCAATGTTCTATCATGTATTATGTATTCGTATAGGTAATGCTGTAAGTATAAGTTACAGCTCCGTCCATCCATGGTATCGCCTGATATTTTGTCGAGACTGGGTCAATGAATATGATGACGTCACTCGAGGCTCTGCCGAGAGTGACGTCATTATATTCTTTCACCCCGTCGAGACAAAATATCACCCGATACCATGCATGGACGGAACTGTAATGTATATATGGCATGACCAAAGTAAAGAGAATTTGTCATGGGATGTGGCAACAAATCATTGGAAATTCACCATGGGCAATCAACCCAAGCCTAGAAGTTGTAGAACTATATTTTGTTTCAGTCTTGGCAAGGCCAGTTTTGTCCAGTTCCGGAAAAGACATAATGAATTCATTCACCCTGCTGAGACGAAAAAAACAATTCCATGGATAAAAACGTATAAGCTTATTATCCCGTGACGCATCAAAGCTAAATTTTGTTTTGAAATGTCATTACAACGTACAGATAACTTATAACGACATAATCGCCTTCACAAGACAGGAAAAACGCACACTTTGTTTTTCGTCTGCTACAAATCTAGTCTTGTTGGTTGACGGAGAGAATAAAGCTTCAATCATACCTTCATCAACAGGAATAAATGCTCAATCCGCTGTCAGTTCGCAACTGAACCTTGTTTTTTTCTTTAACTTTTTGGTTAACATTGAAACGGCAATCCAAAAGAGTGTTTCAGCTGTTTCAAGACAGAGGCTTAGCTCCTTCTTTTGAGTTGCTTTTCAGTCTAAAATGACACCGGAAGCGAACAAATTGTCGCGTATACTGTCGTCACAAAAAGACGTCATGACAAAGTTACACGCAAAGCGAAAGAGACTTTGAGTTTGACGTCATTTACTTCTGTTTGGAATTTTCCGCCTGTTCCTAGCTTGTCAGTGAAGACCTGACGTGAGTAAGCTTACCCTTTGCAGCTGTGAAATAATCAGTCTTGTGTCTCGGTCGCGTACAGAGTTTGCTTCTGCAATCATTGTGTTCGTGTTGATGACGGCTTCATAAGATTTCCATTTTCTTGTTTCTGCGGCTGCGCAAGTTATTTTGACTAGGTCATGGCCGAACTTTAGGCCTACGGAGAAATATCGCTGGATATTTTCTCCCTAGATTAACAGAGACAAAGAAGGGAAGTCATGCTGTATGTATAAGTTACAGCTCCGTCCATCCATGGTATCGCCTGATATTTTGTCGAGACTGGGTCAATGAATATGATGACGTCACTCGAGGCTCTGCCGAGAGTGACGTCATTATATTCTTTCACCCCGTCGAGACAAAATATCACGCGATACCATGGATGGACGGAGCTGTAACGTATATATGGCATGACCAAAGTAAAGAGAATTTGTCATGGGATGTGGAAATAAAATCATTGGAAATTCACCATGGGCAATCAACCCAAGCCTAGAAGTTGTAGAACTATATTTTGTTTCAGTCTTGGCAAGGCCAGTTTTGTCCAGTTCCGGAAAAGACATCATGAATTCATTCACCCTGCCGAGACGAAAAAAACTATTCCATGGATGAAAACGTATAAGCTTATATCCCGTGACGCATCAAAGCTAAATTTTGTTTTGAAATGTCTTCACAACGTACAGATAACTTATAACGACATAATCGCCTTCACAAGACAGAAAAAACGCACACTTTGTTTTTCGTCTGCTAAAAATCTAGTCTTGTTGGTTGACGGAGAGAATAAAGCTTCAATCGTACCTTCATCAACAGGAATAAATGCTCAATCCGCTGTCAGTTCGCAACTGAACCTTGTTTTTTTCTTTAACTTTTTGGTTAACATTAAAACGGCAATCCAAAAGAGTGTTTCAGCTGTTTCAAGACACAGGCTTAGCTCCTTCTTTTGAGTTGCTTTTCAGTATAAAATGACACCGGAAGCGAACAAATTGTCGCGTATACTGTCGTCACAAAAAGACGTCATGACAAAGTTACACGCAAAGCGAAAGAGACTTTGACGTCATTTACTTTTGTTTGGAATTTTCCGTCTGTTCCTAGCTTGTCAGTGAAGACCTGACGTGAGTAAGCTTACCCTTTGCAGCTGTGAAATAATCAGTCTTGTGTCTCGGTCGTGTAGGTACAGAGTTTGCTTCTGCATTCATTGTGTTCGTGTTGATGACGGCTTCATAAGATTTCCATGTTCTTGTTTCTGCGGCTGCGCAAGTTATTTTGCCTAGGTCATGGCCGAACTTTAGGCCTACGGAGAAATATCGCTGGATATTTTCTCCCTAGATTAACAGAGACAAAGAAGGGAAGTCATGCTGTAATTAGTAATACTGTATGATTGCGATTGACAATTGTCCTTTTATTGTCTTTATTTTTACATTTAGTCAAGTTTTGACTAAATGTTTTGACATAGAGGGGGGAATCGAGACGAGGGTCGTGGTGTATGTGTGTGTGTGTATGTGTTTCTGTCTGTCTGTGTGTGTGTGTGTGTGTGTGTGTGTGTGTGTGTGTGTGTGTGTGTGTGTGTGTGTGTGTGTGTGTGTGTGTGTAGAGCGATTCAGACTTAACTACTGGGCCGATCTTTATGAAATTTGACATGAGAGTTCCTGGGTATGATATCCCTGGACGTTTTTTTCTTTTTTTCGATAAATACCTTTGATGACGTCATATCCGGCTTTTTGTAAAAGTTGAGGCGGCACTGTCACACCCTCATTTTTCCATTAAATTGATTGACATTTTGGCAAAGCAATCTTCGACGAAGGCCGGGGTTCGGTATTGCATTTCAGCTTGGTGGCTTAAAAACTAATGAGTGAGTTTGGTCATTAAAAATCGGAAACTTGTAATTAAAATTATTTTTTTATTAAACGATCCAAAAACAATTTCATCTTATTCTGCGTCATTTTCTGATTCCAAAAACATATACATATGTTATATTTGGATTAAAAACAAGCTCTGAAAATTAAAAATATACAAATTATGATCAAAATTAAATTTCCGAAATCGTTTTAAAAACTATTTCATCTTATTCCTTGTCGGTTCCTGATTCCAAAAACATATAGATATGATATGTTTGGATTAAAAACACGCTCAGAAAGTTAAAACGAAGAGAGGTACAGTAAAGCGTGCTATGAAGCACAGCGCAATCGCTACCGCGCCAAACAGGCTCGTCACTTTCACTGCCTTTTGCACTAGCGGCGGACTACGTTCAGTTTCATTCTGTGAGTTCCACAGCTTGACTAAATGTAGTAATTTCGCCTTACGCGACTTGTTATGTCTTAGTTTAGCAGGGACAGATTGTAAGACTAGGCGTGAGCCTAAAATCTCCATCCTTGAGTAATAAAGTTCGTTCGTTCTGTCTGTCTGTCTGTCTGTCTGTCTGTCTGTCTGTCTGTCTGTCTGTCTGTCTGTCTGTCTGTCTGTCTCTCTCTCTCTCTCTCTCTCTCTCTCTCTCACACACACACTCTGGACAGAAGCTTATTAGGAACTGAGAGAGCAAAGGGCGGTCAGAAAGGAGAGGAAGGGTTTGGGAGAGACTTGAATAGACTAGCAGATACACCGGCACGGTGGCCTAGTGGTAAGGCGTCCGCCCTGTGATCGGGAGGTCGTGGGTTCGAACCCCGGCCGGGTCATACCTAAGACTTTAAAATTGGCAATCTAGTGGCTGCTCCGCCTGGCGTCTGGCATTATGGGGTTAGTGCTAGGACTGGTTGGTCCGGTGTCAGAATAATGTGACTGGGTGAGACATGAAGCCTGTGCTGCGACTTCTGTCTTGTGTGTGGCGCACATTAAATGTCAAAGCAGCACCGCCCTGATATGGCCCTTCGTGGTCGGCTGGGCGTTAACCAAACAAACAAACAAACAAAGACTAGCAGATGATCTTTCAGAGAGACCTTATTTGAACTCGGAGAAAGGACTGTGCTCTTCGTTATTTGCGATTCGAAACCTCCAGTCGAGCTTCGACGGATTGACTGTGCGGAGTGACTCCCCTTGAATTGACTCGAAGCGGGACTCGACGGTTAGCACATTTTCAAAATAAATGTGGCATATTTCTCGTGTTGTATCTTCACTCATCGGGGAGTCTGATACTAAATATGAACGGTAAGAATGCTCTGAACCCTACACGTATTATATCCCCATCGTTTTTTCGTTCACATTTGCCCAACATGTTAATTTGCTGAGCGGGGTTTATGTCGTCTGCTAGGCTACCTGGGCAATCGAACCACTGCAGTCTGCACTGAGTCTGCACGCATGAGGCAGGCTGGTAATAAGTCTTATATATGGTAAGAACGTTCTGAACTCTACACATTTTCGATTACGATTGTTCTTGCCTTGAAATAATAATTCGGAAACCATTCATTTACTGAACTGATTTAGTCGTATTTCTGTGTAGTCTGCTACGTATGACAGAGTCGATCGAGTCAGTCTTCCAAACTGGTCTAGCTGGTACGTTATCGGAATAACACTTGTGTTTTCTGTTAGCCGCTGGGAATTGTATACTAACTCATCATTTGGTAATGTGGATGATAAGCTACATGCCACTAACACGGCATATGAGAAGAATCTATGCAAGTCGGCGAAAATTAGATGAAACACAGCGGCTTCTATTTTTAGATCAGTGGCACTGTGGCACAGGCACATGCAATCTGTCAGAAAAAACCACTTCTGCTTTAATTGAGAAGCAGGGAATTTATGGTCATTTGGTATTGTGGAGAATATAAGCTACATGTCATTAATTAATTCTGAGGATGAGAGCACAGTCTCGCTTAGGCAAAGGGCGGAAGAATACGCTCTGTGGAAAAGTTAGCGCACTCCAAGAGTGCGCTAACAGTTTTAGCGCATCGCCATTAGCCAATCAACTGGTTCACATCAGTCATGTGACACCAGTACTTACTGACAATTGTTGTTGTTGTTGGTCTTTTGAATTCGATTAGCACAATGGTATATCGTTTAGAACTCTAAACATAAAAAGTCTTACAAGAGAGGGAGTGTGAAAACGGAAGTAGTTTTGTACAGACGGTATGAATTACAATCTGTTTGGAGAAAGCAGGGTCTCAAAAGGGGAGAAGTCTGATATTGAGAGGGGGAGGGGGAGGGGGGAGGCAGGGGCATTTTACGTTGTTGGTAACAAGTTTGTTTTCAGTCAGGACTCACTTCACCCTAAACTATTTTACGCAATTTGTTAAAGGTACTGAACTTGTCAAATCCAGGTGCACGGAGCCCCTGGGGCTTTTAGTCATACCTCAGGCAGCTATCCGTTAGAAGAACTACCAAGTTTCATTGACTTGCACCCAAAGAGTCAAGAACTGCGATTTTTTTTTACGAATTAATTTCGTACTCGGACCCGGCTGGTCTTGGCCTATTTTTGGATCTAAATTTAGATCAGGTAGATCACCATATCATGCACAAAAAGACAAGTCACTAGCAAACTATGTCAGACGTCATCATGAGTTTGTGTAAAACATGGAGGCCGGAATCACTCAGTTGAATCGAACTCCGACCAAACACCACGTAATAACTAGGTTCATTTATGCACTCGCGTGAACAAGAAACTGTCGAGCTTCACAGATGTCGTCGTTGGGAAGTTTTGGGTTTGTTTTACTACCATAGGAGGATTTTTGAACTGTAAATGCACTCAGCTGCAACAAAAACGCAAAACGAAGGCTGTGAGCTGCACTGTGCCTTTAACTTGTAACACAAATCTACAAGTAAACCGTTTATTGTAGTATCCTACACGAAACTACCGGGTACTGTGATTCGTTCCTTTACCTACGGACGGACGGATGGACAGACATACATGTACATACAGGGACAGAGAACGAAGGACAAGGGGAAGTGAGAGAGAGACAAAGAAAGATAAAGAAAGAGGAAGAGGGGAAGATATACCGTTTGTCAAATAATGATTGAGAATTTTGCCTCTGACTTTAAGCAAGTTTTCTTTTAATGTTTCTGTCGTACATATCACGACTAGTTATATTTTGATGTAAAGGTTATCAAGTGGTGCTCTATGTGGAAAAACATGGTCGATTTTGAATTATCTTTTCTTGGCTGCGATGACAATTATGGCCCTCAATTGCAACATTTGGTGTACCACCCCAGTATGGTCCTTGGTCATCATAGCGGTCTCCTGCTCATTCCCCACCTCTGTATCCCCAACTTTGACGTAAAATCCACCACGTTTGTTGGAACCCTCTCTCATCTACTCCCGCTATCCCCCCTCCCATACCTCCACTCTTCCCCCTACCCCAACAACAACATGTCCCGAACACCTCCGCAAAACACCCCCACCCTCCTCTCCTTCCTCCTTCGTCCTCAGCGGATACTCCCCTCAGGGAAGCAGACGAGACTCTTGCCGCCAGGCGTGTCCGGTCTAGGAGACCGTCTGTGACGTAGTACCGGTCAGAAAGAGGGAACCTGAGACTCGGTGCACCACACAGAGACATACTTCACAGAAGGACACCAATTAGTTTGAAAGATCTTGACAGTCCCAGTTGGATTGAACTCAGCCTTGTGCAGTGCGACATTTGCGTTGTTTTCGTTGGGTTTCTACTATTTCTGTAAATTGTTGGTAGTTTGAGGTTGGTCTGGACGTCTTTTGTTTTGTTATGTTTAAGTCCTGGGTAGTTTGAGTTTTGTCTGGACGTCTTTTGTTTTGTTATGTTTAAGTCCTGTGCAGTTTGAGTTTTGTCTGGACGTCTTTTGTTTTGTTATGTTTAAGTCCTGGGTAGTTTGAGTTTTGTCTGGACGTCTTTTGTTTTGTTATGTTTAAGTCCTGGGTAGTTAGACTTTTGTCTGGACGTCTTTTGTTTTGTTATGTTTAAGTCCTGGGTAGTTAGAGTTTTGTCTGGACGTCTTTTGTTTTGTTATAAGTCCTGGGTAGTTTGAGTTTTGTCTGGACGTCTTTTGTTTTGTTATGTTTAAGTCCTGGGTAGTTAGACTTTTGTCTGGACGTCTTTTGTTTTGTTATGTTTAAGTCCTGGGTAGTTTGAGGTTTGTCTGGACGTCTTTTGTTTTGTTATGTTTAAGTCCTGGGTAGTTAGAGTTTTGTCTGGACGTCTTTTGTTTTGTTATGTTTAAGTCCTGGGTAGTTTGAGTTTTGTCTGGACGTCTTTTGTTTTGTTATGTTTAAGTCCTGGGTAGTTAGACTTTTGTCTGGACGTCTTTTGTTTTGTTATGTTTAAGTCCTGGGTAGTTTGAGTTTTGTCTGGACGTCTTTTGTTTTGTTATGTTTAAGTCCTGGGTAGTTAGACTTTTGTCTGGACGTCTTTTGTTTTGTTATGTTTAAGTCCTGGGTAGTTTGAGTTTTGTCTGGACGTCTTTTGTTTTGTTATGTTTAAGTCCTGGGTAGTTTGAGGTTTGCCTTGATTTCCTTACGTTTGCACAATCTCTGTAAGTTGTGGGTAGTTTGAATTTTGCCTTGACTTCATTGGCAATGTGTCTTTTGTTTTTAAGTCCTGGGTAGTTTAAACGTTGTGTTTAAGTCCTGGGTAATTTCACTTTGCGTTGAAGGTCTGTGTAGTTTAAACTTTGCGTTGAAGTCCTGGGTAGTTTGAACGTTGGGTTGAAGTCCTGGGTAGTTGAACGTTGTGTTCACGTCCTGGGCAGTTTGAACGTTACCTTGAAGTCGTGGGTCCTATAAGTTACACGTTGTGTTGAAGTTTTGGTTAGTTTGAGTTGTTGTCTGAAAGGCCCGGGTAGTTTTATTGAAACTGGTCTGGAAGTCTCACGTAATTTGAACTATGAGTTGAAGTTCCGGGTAATTTGTTTAAACAGTGTTTTGACGTCATGGGTAGTTGAAACGTTGTGTTGAAGTCCTGGGTAGTTTGGACGTTGTGTGTTGAAGTCATGGGTAGTTTGAACGTTGTGTGTTGAAGTCATGGGTAGTTTGAACGTTGTGTGTTGAAGTCATGGGTAGTTTGAACGTTGTGTGTTGAAGTCCTGGGAAGTTTGAACATTGTGTGTTGAAGTCATGGGTAGTTTGAACGTTGTGTTGAAGTCATAAGTAGTTTACACGTTGTGTTGAAGTCATGGGTAGTTTGAACGTTGTGTTGAAGTCATGGGAAGTTTGAACGTTGTGTGTTGAAGTCCTGGCTAGTTGAAACATTGTGTTGAAGTCCTGGTTAGTTTAAACGTTGTGTTGACGTCCTGTGTAGTTTGAACGTTGTGTGGAAGTCCTGAGTAGTTTAAACGTTGTGTTAAAGTCCTGGGTAGTTTAAACGTTGTGTTGACGTCCTGAGTAGTTTGGACGTTGTGTGGAAGTCCTGGGTAGTTTAAACGTTGTGTTAAAGTCCTGGGTAGTTTAAACGTTGTTTTAAAATCCTGGGTAGTTTGAACGTTGTGTGGAAGTCCTGGGTAGTTTAAACGTTGTGGGTTAAAGTCCTGGGTGGTATGAACGTTGTAATAACATCCTGGGTTGTTTGAACGTTGTGTTGAAGTCTTGGGTAGTTTGAACGTTGTGTTGAAGTCTGGATAGTTTGGGCGTTTTTGTGTGTTTGAAGGCATGGGTAGTTTGAACGTAGCGTTGAAGTTAGTTTGGTTTGAAAACGACGTTAAACACCAAATAAAGAAAGAAAGTTAGTTTGGTTTAAGTTTTGTATTGATGGTCCGGTTAGTTTAAGTGAACCTGGTCACGTCCGGAAGTCACACCGTGTTTGAACTATGAGTTGAGGTTCCGGGTAATTTTCATTTTAAAATTCTAAGTAGTTTGTATCTTGTGTCTTGACCTTCACTTCAGTCCTAGATAGTTTGGCTCTTGTCTATAAGTCTTGGTTTCCGGGGCAGTTACTTTGTCTAAAAGCCCCTGTTTTATTTGTTTGAACTTCGTTTAAAGTCTTGGTGACTTTGATTTTTGTCTTGATGCCCCTAGTAACATTATGTTTTGATTTACCTTAGTGATCATCGAGTCATACGAGTGAGCACTGTTAGTCATTTGTAGCATAAACGATAACGGCAAAACAACGAGGAACACACACACACGAATACATTTCTCTCTCTCGCGCTCGCGCTCGCGCGCGCGTGTGTGTGTGTGTGTGTGTGTGTGTGTGTGTGTGTGTGTGTGTGTGTGTGTGTGTTTTAGGCGATGCCTAATCTTCCAGCCTGTCCCTTTTAGACAAACATGACATTATACATCTATATATACGACTTGTGTGTGTGTGTGTGTGTGTGTGTGTGTGTGTGTGTGTGTGTGTGTGTGTGTGTGTTCGCAATGCACGGCCAAAGTTCTCGATCGATCTGCTTCAAATTTGGTGGGCATGTGCAGGTAGACCCCGGACACAACCTGGTCGATGAGAATTTTCAACACGTGCTCTCAGCGCGCAGCGCTGAACCGATTTTGGTTTTTCTGTTTATCTTCCCAGATCCATTCCCAGTAACTCTTCCTTATCTTCTCCAGTGTTTTGCGTTTATCTCCCTTCCTTCGTGTGGCGTCAATCCATATTCCCGTTACTATTTTTAGAAGGTCACTGTCCACAACGCTTTCATCCCGGCGAAGCCGGATATTCCCGTTACTATTTTTAGAAGGTCACTGTCCACAACGCTTTCATCCCTGCGAAGCCGGGTATTCCTCAACTTCTTCCCGGCGAAGCCCCGCCGGGTATTCGGCTCTACTTCTTCCCGGCAAAGCCGGGTATCATTCGGCTCTACTTCTTTCCGGCGAAGCCGGGTACCCGGCGAAGCGGGTATTCATTCTAGTTATCTATATATATGTACGGCTTCTGTGTGTATGTGTGTGTGTGTTCGCGATGCACGGCCAAAGTTCTCGATGGATCTGCTTCAAATTTGGTAGGTGTATTCAGATGGACCCCGGGCACAAACTGGTCGATGAAAATTTTCAACACGTGCTCAAAGCGCGGCGCGGTGAACCGCGGTGAATACTCTGTTTCGCGATACGAATTACGAAACTAAACACTTTTTTTCCGGCTCTACTTCTTCACTTCTTTCACTTCCGCCACACAACGAAAACGAATCTAAGCAGCGCTTTTCTGCACAGGTAGTACATCTAAGTATTGCAATTCGTGTACAAAATCCCTCCCATCTTCAAAATATTGCCACTAATACTACCCCTCCCATCGTAAATATTCATTGCAACCATTAATAGTCAGGAGCTTTGCCGGTGTTTCTGTGTCTGTCTTTAAAAAGATCAAATCACTTTCAACACTGTGCCCTTTTCTCTTTCAGCAGCAACATGGCTTACCAACCACCACCGCATTGTACTCTCTTGCGAGTCATTCAAACTGGTCGCTGAAAATTTTCAACACGTGCTCTAAGCGCGGCGCGGTGAACCGCGGTGAATACTCTGTTTCGCGATACGAATTACGAAACTAAACACTTTTTTATCGGCTCTACTTCTTCACTTCTTTCACTGCCACCACACAACGAAAACGAATCTAAGCAGCGCTTTTCTGCACAGGCAGTACATCTAAGTATTGCAATTCGTGTACACAATCCCTCCCATCTTCAAAATATTGCCACTAATACTACCCCTCCCATCTTAAATATTCATTGCAACCATTAATAGTCAGGAATTTTGCCGGTGTTTCTGTGTCTACCCAGAAGCTCTACAGTAGATGGTAGGTACGACTACTGTCTGAGTGTGTATCTGTGTGTCTGTCTGTTCGCGATGTACTGCCAAAATTCTCGACGGATCTGCATCAAATTTGGTGGGCATATTCAGGTGGACCCCGGGAAAATTGCCAACACGTGCTCTAAGCCGGCGAACTGCCACGCTGCATACTCTGTCTCGCGATCCACCCGGCAAAGCCGGGTATTCATCTAGTATATATATATTTATATAACACGTTTTAGAGAGAGAGAGAGAGAGAGAGAGAGAGAGAGAGAGAGAGAGAGAGAGAGAGAGAGAGAGAGAGAGAGAGAGAGAGAGAGAGAGAGATTTACGAGGAGACGCGCCGTGCGGCCCAAAGATTTACAGATAGGTCTATTGATCTCCAACGTGCGCAAACACGGCATTCTGTGTGAACAGCCAGGCGGGAACCTGTCCTTGTTTGCCCTTGTTCCGGAGGTAAACTCAGCTTGTGCACCCCTTTCTCCCCTCTCCACCCTTATATCGCAATTCTCCTCCGCCTCTACCACCATCATCCCTCTTCCCCGATCGTTGTCTTTCGGTTTGCAGTTGTTCTGGTTAAAGCCTTTGCTAATATATAACGTAGACAATTATATTGTGTAAGCCGTAGAAATGTATGCCTCTAGTTCGAGTGCTTGGTTGATATCCTGTTTTGATCCTTATCCTCTGGCTAAGGTACTTTCAGAAAAAGATGTTATGGCAAGCGTAGAATCATGTGCCTCTTATTCGAGTTCTCGGTTAATGTCCTATTGTGATTCTTATCCTGTGGTTGTGGCCTTTGCTAACTCAGAAAATGGTGTTATAGAAAGCGTTAGAATATCATCTTATTCGAGTTCTCGGTTGAAGTTCTATTGTGATTCTTATCCTCTGCATCTGGCTATGGCATTTGCTAACTTTGAAAATTATATGAAGCCGAAGAATTGTATGCCTCTAATTCGAGTGCTTGGCTTGGGAAGGAGGGGGTGAGTGAGATTGGGGAAAGAAGCCTCCGTGCGGTTTCGATCTCTCTATGTCCGTTCCCTTTTCCTTCCGCGTCTGCCTTTCCCTATGGCGTCGAAACTCATTACTTCTTTCGTCCTTTTTCTCCGGCACCGAGGGTGTGAAGTGTTTGCTTCACACTACACTTGTCGCCTGCCAGCAGTTTTGACAGAATCGGCACGTGCACACACCGCACCCTGCCCTGGCCTAGAAGCATAACAGCTCCCTTCGGAAGTGCTGTTGAATGAACAAGAAAACAATGGAAAAATGACAAATATAGAAAGAAAAACTTTCTTTGCTTTTGAACGTGGTTTCGCCATATTTTTTTTTTTTTTTTTGACACCTAAAGTTTTGTTGAATTATTTGAAGCGAAGAAATGTTATGAAACAGGATCAGATAAACATGGGGGCGGAAGCTATCGGAACCCACAAAGTATCGAATGAGAGTTTTCGGAAGCGAGTCAATATGAGCTTGTACTGAATAGAAGGCACAGTAGAGAACAAACTAAACAAAAACTAAACAAACTCAAATACACTAGCCCAAATCTGCCATAACAAAGACAATTATTATTAAAGCAACAAACCACTTTATGTATATTTTCTTTGACGGTAAGAAACGCAAGGGAAGCTAGTTGTCCGATGATAGACGGAAACGCCGCCTTGAAAAATGGTCTATCTCTGTGCCGCTTGTTTTCCTTCCTTGTGCTTCATCTTGTTTGTCTGGAAAACAGGAGCACTCAGCAATGTTGTTGCTACTGATGATGATGATGATGATGATGATGATGATGATGATGATGATGATGATGATGATGATGATGATGATGATTGATTGATTGATTGATTGATTCATTCATTGCTTGATTGATTGATTGATGATTGATGATGATGATGATGATGATGATGACGACGTCGATGATGACGACGTCGATTTGTATTTGATTAGCATGATCATCACCATCAGAAGCAGCAGTAGCAACGTTACAAAACTAGGGAGACACGAATGCAACGTAAGCCTATCTTTCTCCCCTCAGCCGTGATTTTCTCCCAGTATTTTGACAAGGCACCGATTATCATGGGAATTTGTGAAAAGTTTCAACAGAAAGTAGAAGTGATGGGTCTATTCCCGGCGGGTGTGGCAAAGACCATACAGGAAGTTCTGCCTTTTCCAACAGCTTTGTGGGTAAACAAAACTGTTTCTGACCCGGCGCTTACTCTCAATGGCGCACCTCCTCTCAGGGCGTGGACCATAGATGTGTATTGTCTATACATATCTCTGGCGTGGACCTAGGGTACACGAAATTTTCCGGAAAAGAGGTCGCTAAGAACAGCAAAAAGAAATGTCTTATTTCACAAGAAAGATAAATTAAGTTTAAACAAATCAATAAGAGAAAAATAACGAACATCGCATTGTGGAGTGTGGCTTTCTGAGTTGACGCTCTTCAGTACAGGCGTTGACAAGAAATTATTAAAGGTTCCTGTAGAAAAACTTTTTCTTGACTGTGAGTGTCGAACAGTGGATCGAGAGCTTCTATGAAAAGTTTCGCCTTCGAACGTTTCAAACAAGAGGCAAGTAAGCGAGGGTTCGACTGGCAGTAAAGATTATTTACTTTGGAGATACTGTCCCAGCTAACAACCAGATTAGCTATTATTCACGATGTTCTCCGGGGAAAGTCAACATGGACATCGAAATGGGGGTTGTCCCTTTTTAAAAGTGTTAACAAACGCAAAGCAACAGAAATGCATGTTATTTTTAGACTGTTGTCACTTTGTGCAAATGTTATGATAATGGAGATGGGTTGATGTACCCTTTTCACAAGTATTAACAATAACAAAACGACAGAAGTGCATTTATCTGTTTCGATTGTACCCCCCGCGGGTTAGGGGGAGTCCCATATTGGTTGGGACGAGAAAGAATTTACCCGATGCTCCCCAGCATGTCGTAAGAGGCGACTAACGGATTCTGTTTCTCCTTTTACCCTTGTTAAGTGTTTCTTGTATAGAATATAGTCAATTTTTGTAAAGATTTTAGTCAAGCAGTATGTAAGAAATGTTAAGTCCTTTGTACTGGAAACTTGCATTCTCCCAGTAAGGTAATATATTGTACTACGTTGCAAGCCCCTGGAGCAAATTTTTGATTAGTGCTTTTGTGAACAAGAAACAATTGACAAGTGGCTCTATCCCATCTCCATCTTCCCCCGTCGCGATATAACCTTCGTGGTTGAAAACGACGTAAAACACCAAATAAAGAAAGAAAGATGTTTCGATTGTTTTCATTTTGTGCTCATGTTATGAAAATTGAAGCGGGTGGTGTACCTTTCCGAGGGGAAATAGGGAAAATGTGAAAATGACGGGTCTATTCCTCGCAGGATTTGTCCTAGACAGAGAATGGGCGACAACGTTCCCCATTTTCTCTAAGGGTTTGCTAGTTCTGTCGCCATAACAACTACTACTACTACTGCTACCGCTACTGCTGCTACTGCTGCTACTACTACTACTGCTGCCAACAACAACAACGCCAAGAAACACCAGTATCATCATGATCGTGTGTGTGTGTGTGTAGCTAACTGTTCTCGTTTCCATTTTTTTTTCAAGCCCGTCTCAGAGCGGCAGTGTGAGTGATGTACCAACTATTGCCAAGGGAAATATAATGATGCAGAAATCGACGTTGACAGTCCTGTTCCCGTTAGATTTGACATTCACAGAGTAAATGTGCCATGTCCACCAAATTTCCTTTAATTTCATATGGGCCAACGCTTGCTTATGAATAGAAATATTGCTCACAGTAATGTAACTGCAATACCGACAACAGCTTATTTTGTCGTCTACGAAGACTGCCTTGACGTTTGAAAGTTATTGGCCTTTCGAACACTAACGTCAAGATATTGCTGGTTTTATTGCGATATCCTTATTCTAAAGCTAAGCTGTGTATCTGTTGGGGTCCAATACCATACTGGCAGTTTTGTTTGTTTGTTTGGAAAACAGCTTCTTCGCAGATCCCGAGAGAGTAATACTTGTACACGTATTTGCCTTGAGGGAAATAATGGCAGAAAGTGACAGTGACGGGTTCGTTCCCATTGGGTTTGAGGTTGACACTACTAAAGGTGCCATGTCCCCCCATCTTGCCCTAATTGCGTCAGGCCCACCGCTCAAGTGTCTTTCGGCGTCGTAAAGCGCAAGAGGCCTTCACTCTTATTAGTTTCCAGCGACAAGGGCATTTGCACGACAATGCATCGGGAGATCAGAGAGACCAGACAGTCAGCCATACAGAGAGAGAGAGAGAGACAGAGAGACAGAGACAGAGAGAGAAAGAGAGAGAGAGCGAGAGAGAGACAGACAGAGAGAGAAAGAGAGCGAGAGAGAGAGAGAGAGGGGGGGGGGCAGACAGACGGATAGAAAGATAATCCGAAAACTAAGATAGACTGCTAACTTTCCAAAATTCAGAATAAAAAACCACGAATTGTATGTTATGCATGGAACGTTTAATTATTGACGAAACAGAACGTTACATTTACTAGTACGTCGACCAAGTAGTTTTTAAGAAAACAGACAGAGGCGAGGCGAGGTCAATTCGCGGCGAGTTGAAAAATCATCGCCGGCATCTTGCAAGCGAATTTCATCGACGATATTGAGATAAGTTCATTTTTTGTATCATAAGTGTTTGTCTGTCTGTCGACTTAAAAGACCACCGAGTCAACGTACTGTAAATGTCACGTTTTGTTTTGTCAACAATAAGCTGGACAGATAATGAGCAAACAGAACGCATTCTCACAAAGAGAGAAAGAAGGGGGAAGAACCGAGAAGCTGGGGTAACAAGGGAGAATTGGAACGATCTCGAATATATTCTCAGGATAGTGATAACCTGAAATTGCCTGTCGTATATTTTCTACGTAAGTCTTCTACTTCAGGGGGCAAGGGAACCCCACCCCCTTTCGTCCAACACATCAGGAGAAAAATCTTAAAGTTTCGTGGCTCCCTCAGAGTCGCAACAGACACACAATTTCTGTCAACAGGAGAAACATCTGTGAGTATCCCCCGTAGAGTCGCTCGAGACACATTACTTCTTTGATACTTTCACATTTACGACCACGAAAGGAAACCGGTTTCATTGCACCACGGCGGCAAACCGAAGCACCAGCTTAAAATGAGTAATTCTACACCAAGCTGTTTTCGGCTAGCTTTCTTTGAAAGTTGACATTTTTACTGGCTGCTCTCAGAAGCGATTTGCTTCGTGTTAGCACGGTCCTTTCTACGGTAATGCAGCCATAAAGAATGACAATGTATTTGATGATGGTCATATTCATGTTAGTGGTGGTGATGCAGTTGTTGTTGTCGTTGTCGACATTAATTGCTTTTTGTTCAAAGGGAACATGTGAGTCAAAACAAACTTATGGGACTGTCAAAAATGGTCCTTTGGTCTGAGCATGGTTCTTTTACTTAATCTAAAAAAGATAGTGATATGGCTCACATACAATCGTTGTTCAATGTCTGCTTTTTCGTTGTTTTTTGTTTGTTTGTATTTTGTTGTTTTTTGACGGGGGGCGATTAATTCCCTGTTAAAGTTGAGTACCACAAGCATACAGTTATTTGTAATGTGTTTGCCGATGTACATAGTATACCAGACTTCCTTTTTTCTACCGTTACAATCATATATATGCTCCTCGAATCATCTTTAGATTTCCTGTATATCGAACGATCAGGGCTTGGAAAATCTGAGGATGGTTGGAAAAGTGCATAATTATGTGGAAACACACAAGAACCCCGTATATTGTTGTCATATAGCAAAATGTAACTGTATGTTAAAATGGCTACGATAGTGCCTAAACAGAAAACAATGAATGAATCTGGTTTACTTTCTTCGCATGAACTTCAGAATCGTTTGTTCCATTCAATAACCATAAAACTCTTAAGCATTGTGAAAAGAATTCCTACAATATACGGTGTTCGTGTGTGTTTCCACATATCTTACTCTTTCAGCCATCCTCAGATTTTCCAATATATATGAGACTCTCAGTACAGGGCTGTGCGAGAAATGAGTTACTGTGATATGATTGGATGGCATATCAAAGCAAGATCAGAATCGAATGACTTCGGTGAGTGGAAAATGAACGAGACATGACAATAACGACCAGCCCGACGGGACAACTTACTCCGTTTTGCGCGACTTGAAAGGAATTGGTCATCACTGAAATGAATGATATAGATCTTCTATCTGTGTGTGCAGTGAAAAACGTGTGGCTAGCTGGTACTGCTACAGTATGACTGGCTTGAAATCTTTGTTATTTGGAGGATTTCCTCCTCCAGGCCTGAAAGATTGTTTTCCTCCTCACTAAATACCTGAAGGTTGTTGTCCCTGTCTCTCTCTGTTATGCTCCGAGTGTGCCAGATTGTTAAGATCTGGTTCCCGTTTTTGAAACAAAAAACGGGGGGGGGGGACAGGCCCTTGACCCATGAAAGGGCTCCCTCTACTTTGCTTAGACACATTGATAGTCCATGCACACTCTGAAGTGGCCTCCGTTATCATCTTGGTTGACTATAATTATATGCTGTACTCATTGGGAAGCATGTGTCTAGGAGTGCAGACTACACCGTCGCCTGCCTGAGAGCTATGAGAAAATAACCACAATTAACTAAATGTGTTAAGAAAAGCATCCTTCTGAGAGCGTTGAGAAGAAACCACAATTGACTATATGGGTCAATAAGAGCATCCTTATTCTGAGAGCGATGAGAAAGAAGCCACAATTAACTAATTGGGTTCAGAAGAGCATCCTTTTGAGAGCGATGAAAAAGAAACCACAATTAACTAAATGGGTTATGAAGAGCATCCTTATTCTAAGAGCGATGAGAAGAAACCACAATTAACTAAATGGGTTATGAAGAGCATCCTTATTCTAAGAGCGATGAGAAAAACACACAATTAACTCAATGGGTTAAGGAGAGCATCCTTCCACTCGGTCGCATATCAAACATCTACAACATGGCCGCTTGTTTGCAGAATTGCAGCGTGGGGATGCTTTCTTTTGATGAATTCATTTTGTAATTTGCAATGGTGTCAATCTGCGAAGTATTTTAACAGAACATGCCCACTCTTCACCGCCTATAGTATTACTGGTCAGAACCTTTTCAACGTGTAGCATCGGTGATGTGCACGAGAAAGTGACTAAATGAGTGGGGGTAGCCATATGGGTTCGGATTGGTTGAAATCACATGTCAACATCAATTCACCGATTGGTCACTTTCACCAGCACTTCAGAGCAAATACCAAGCGGTCAGAATCGCCGTTTTAATCCCTTCAGGTCGATCACAAGTGGATGAAATACTACATGTTCACATCACTGTTCATTGGCTCTATCGACGCCCGTTTTTCACCGCTTGGTTCCCTTTATATGATAAACCGTCCATATATAGATCGTCGTTCTCTCGAACGAACTCCTTGAAATATGTCATCGAGAATAGAGAATTTTGGGTAGGGAAATCCCTTCATGCAATGAAGTCAGCGCCTTTCGGCGAATGGTCAATACATTTCGTATCAATAATGTCGGTCACGCTTGAAATTATCGCTACTTGATATTGCTTTCCAACATTAGGGTCAGTTATGAACTGAACTAGCCCCGAACAGTGAGATATAGAGAACAGTACATAAATACGAACGGAGAGACTCGGAAACTCGAGTTAGTCGTCGCCACGCTCGAGAACTCAAGTGTAATATTTGAAGTTAAAATCTCCCTGGCACTCGCCTACAGTGCGACAGAATAGCTCAGTTGGTAAAGCGCCCGATCATGCAGTAGTCCTTACTTTTGTGGTCCCGGGTTCGATCCGCTTCGACGGCAATTTTATTTTTATTTTTTCTGAACTCGTAATTCTTGTATTTTATTCATTTGTTCATTTCAAACGTTTTGGATGATGTAATGAATCGAAATAATCAAAAAGTTGCATAATTATTGAGTACTTCCAGCGGGACAATTTTCCCAGAATGTCCCATTATATTTGTTTTAGCAACCTCGGTTTTGGTGAAAATGTAGTCCCCTAGAAGGTAACATCGCGACTACATGTAATGATGAGAACAAAAAAACGTACAAATCACGGGCCATAGCACAGAGACCGCAGTCCTTAGTATCCTCAACAACATTTTGACTTTCTTAGACGATAACAAAATTTCCCTGCTCCTCCTGTTTGACCTTTCGGCCGCTTTCGATACAATTGATCATGACATCCTACTGTCCCGCCTTGAGCACACTTTCGGCATCCAAAATTCAGTTCTAAATTGCTCCCATGGGGTCGCCTTCACGCGGCGGGAGTGTTTATACTAAGCTACCTCACTCCTTTACTTCTCTTCTTTTGTCTTATTTCTGCCTTACCAGTCCTTTCACCTATATTTCCTTCCAAGAAAACTCTCCCTACTATTCCCTGCAGTTTTCCAATTCTTTTCTTGTCTTATTTCTACCTGACTGGATCCATCACCTTTATTTCACTTACCAAAAGTCTTCTTTTCCACATCCTTATTTCTCTGCACCCCGCATGTCGTAAGAGGCGACTAACGGATTCTGTTTCTCCTTTTACCCTTGTTAAGTGGTTCTTGTATAGAATGTGGTCAATGTTTGTAAAGATTTTGGTCGGGCAGTGTGTGGGAAATGTTTGGTCCTTTGTACTGGAAACTTGCATTCTCCCAGTAGGGTCATGTATTGTACTGCGTTGCAGGCCCCTGGAGCGGTTTTTTGATTGGTGCTTTTGTGAACAAGAAACACTTAACAAGTGGCTCTATCCCATCTCCCCCCTTTCCCCTATCCCATCTCCCCCCTTTCCCTCGTCGCGATATAACCTTCGTGGTTGAAAACGACGTTAAACACCAAATAAATAAAGAAAGAAAGTTCTAAATTGGTTCAGATCCTATCTCTCAGACAGAAAAAAATGTGTAATTGTAAACGACGTCCCATCCCAGGAAACCTCCCTCCTTTTTGGCGTTCCCCAGGGCTCTGTGCTCGGGCCCGTGCTGTTCATCATGTACACCTCCCCTCTGACTGACCTCGTCGACAGACATTCCGTTTTCCATGAAATGTTTGCTGACGACACTCAGCTTCAGAACTCAGCGACTCCCTCAGAATACGCCCAGATGACCACCTCCCTTCAGTCTTGCATTGCTGACGTTGAACTCTGGACAAGCTTAAACTTAACTGTGACAAAACAGAAGCCTTTCGTTTCACCAAATCCTCCTTCTCCTCCTCTCTCTCTATCTCCCTCCTATCACTTTGGGCAGCAGCACTATTGAATTCTCAGACTC
>NC_090256.1:21884850-21890315 GCF_037325665.1 Littorina saxatilis
TGACAGGACATTCTGATGGATAGTTTCTCAAAGATTTTGCCAGGCCAACTTCTTTGCGTCAGTCTTCCAACGGACGAACAGCGTCGAAAATCGTGTTCAAGAAATTCCTGTAAGCAGCGCTTCAATTAAACGACCAAAATCGGTTTCAAGACATCTATGTAAACAGCGCTTCATTCAGATGAACATTCACTCAAGATACTAACATGTCTGCCCACTCACAAAGGAACGGAATCCTTTCAAACAGGACCAGAATGGCTCTACGGGAAGTACTCGAGACGTCTGCAGTGAGGTAAACACAATGGTCTCTGAGGACATGCAACGTCCACAGTGAATGCAAAATTTCAGCACTAGTATCTAAAAAGAGACGGGGACGCTTCTAGATTCTGAAAGAGAGAGAGTTATGATGAATAAATTCCGCTAATAGTGTGAGCTCGGTCGAGGTCATTTGTGGGTTTATAAAAGTGGACAAAGTAACGTACGTCAAGCAACATCCTAATAAGGAGTAGCAAGTTGTTAGTTCCTTTATGGACGATGATCGGAAATAACTGTGTCGGGTTTATATGCATTGTGAAAGACTGAATACCCTTGCTTTTAGTGAGACGAATAATCCACATGTGCTCCTTGTCCACGTGTTTCATACACGCCCCTCGCTAGTGATTGTCCCGTGGATGGTTTATCTCAATACATCCGAGTTATTAACGGGATTCGTCTATTGACTTGGGTAAAACCCAGGTCAGTTACCCCCTCACCACACCGTAACTTCTATTCATGTCAAGATACTCATGTACCTTCTGTCCACTGTAAGGCCAAGAAGAAAAAAAGTTACGGTTAAGGTAACCTGCCCCCCCTCACACACACACAAAAATAACACACACACAAAACTGGGTTAATTGTCAGGAAGGTAACTTCTCTTTTTTTATTTTTCTGTTTTAGTTCATTTGTGGCAAGGACGTTCTCTGTGTGTGTGTGTGTGTGTGTGTGTGTGTGTGTGTGTGTGTGTGTGTGTGTGTGTGTGTGTGTGTGTTTTAGTTTTTTTGGTAGCGAAAAATCAATAAGGGTCGGTGAGGAAAAAATAGATTAGGTAGGGTTACCGCAACCAAACGTTGTTGTTGTTAGGCCTAAACAATCGTGTAACCTACCGCAGATTTTTTCAGGTTTTTGTAAGGAATAAGAGCATATCCACATGGAATCACACCTAAAATCAACAGCTCACGTGCCGCTTTCTTTACAAATTGTTTTTGTTTTGTTTTGTTTTGGGCTGAATTAATTTTGTAACTGAAAACTATGTTAATCTTTGAAATTGATTCAGCAAAAAATGCCAGGCCGCACACTTAGCAAAAAGGGTATGTCGTATGTTTCCAAATAAAATGATAGGATGCCCGTGTGAAAGCCTGATATAGATCTGCCATAGTTCACGTGATCGTGTACCGCGGGAATGAAAGAACCTTTCCTCGCCGGGGGTTCATGTATTCAGTTTACCCGCTACAAAACCTTGATTAATTCGCTACTTTAATGTCAGTACGGCTGTAAATCCCAAAGAGCTCGTTGGTACAGTCGAACCTGTCCTTGCGACCACCTCTCGAAAGGGACCACCTGACCAGAACGACCGCGCTGAAGGATACCAGACAAGTTTGTCTTCTATATGATTCACCTTTCCATACCGACCACCTATCTATAGCGACCACTTTCTGTCGGTCCATTGGCTGGTCGCTATAGACAGGTTCGACTGCACTTGTGTTCAGTTCAACGAGTTTATCACAGGCTTTTTACATTTAGTCAAGTTTTGACTAAATGTTTTAACATAGAGGGGGAATCGAGACGAGGGTCGTGGTGTATGTGTGTGTGTCTGTCTGTCTGTGCGTGTGTGTGTGTGTGTAGAGCGATTCAGAGTAAACTACTGGACCGATCTTTATGAAATTTTACATGAGAGTTCCTGGGTATGATATTCCCAGAGTTATTTTTCATTTTTTCGATAAATGTCTTTTATGACGTCATATCCGGCTTTTTGTAAAAGTTGAGGCGGCACTGTCACACCTTCATTTTTCAATCAAATTGATTGAAATTTTGGCCAAGCAATCTTCGACGAAGGCCGGACTTCGGTATTGCATTTCAGCATGGAGGCTTACAAATTAATTAATGACTTTGGTCATTAAAAATCTGAAAATTGTAATTAAAATTATTTTTTTATAAAACGATCCAAAATTACTTTTATTTTATTCTTCATCATGTTCTGATGCCAAAAACATATAAATATGTTATATTCGGATTAAAAACAAGCTCTGAAAATTAAAAATATAAAAATTATGATTAAAATTAAATTTCCGAAATCGTTTTAAAAACAATTTCATCTTATTCCTTGTCGGTTTCTGATTCCAAAAACATATAGATATGATATGTTTGGATTAAAAACACGCTCAGAAAGTTCAAACGAAGAGAGGTACAGTAAAGCGTGCTATGCAGTGAAGCACAACCGCTTCCGCGCTAAACAGGCTTGTCACTTTCACTGCCTTTTGCACTAGCGGCGGACTATGGTCATTGTGAAAAAAATGCAGTGCGTTCAGTTTCATTATGTGAGTTCCACAGCTTGACTAAATGTAGTAATTTCGCCTTACGCGACTTTTTCACGATTACTTTGATATTTTCTTTTGTACAGTGGAACAGACTAAATAAACCCTTCTGTCCTAAGAAATCCTCTATTCATAGAAATTGTCTACTGACGAAGATTGCTATTTCAGGGGTCGGTCGTGACCGGTTAAAGACTTGGTAGGGTGGATTTAAACACGTTTCTCTCAAGCAAGAAGTTTTACGTTTCGCATTGGTTGTAAATACCCTTACCTCCACTAACTGTCGAGTCTGGTATGACATGTTTAAAGTGCGGTAGTTCAGATTAGTAGCTGTGGTCAATGAGGGTTTCTGAGCTGGAAGGAGTTAATAGCTTATATGGTTTGTGTGGTTAGCCCAAGCGGCGTGACTTGCTTTATTATATTGAAATCCTTCACGACGAAGAATTGTATTCTGTGGATTCCCTGTGACGTCACAGAAGGTGTCAATAGGCTGCTGCGGCCATTTGCCATCCCTAATAGTGCCGTGTGTGTTACTGCACGTGGCTGCAATGACGTAGATTAAGAGTAATAAGAACAAAGTGTACACTTGTTTTTTTTCTGTGTGTGTATGTATGTGTGTGTTAATGTTAGTGTTAGTGTTAGTGTGTGTGTGTGATTGTGTTGGTGTTTGTGCGTAAGTGCGAGTGTGTGTGTTTGTGTGTGTGTGTGTTCATTGAATTATGACTATGTACTGGTTTATGTATTTCTTTATTAATATTTGATTTGATTGATAAGTTATTCATGTATAAGTTTCTAAATAGATATATGTTTATTTAACTCATTGCAGCTGTCCGTTTACTGCTCTCAGTTCTGTTGTCGTCGTCGTTGGTGTTGTCGTGTTGGCGCCGTCGTCGAACAGAGCTTGACTGAGAGTGTAATGTAACATGTTTGATTGCAGGCGATCTTTGGGACGGGCGATGAGCTACAGGCGGTCACAGTCACTGCTAATTCAGGGTTCGTCAGAGCTGCAGAAAGTCAGGTACAGAAAATACTCTCCAGGGGTGGGACTCTTCTGCGGATATCCGCGGATAAAACTGTCAACTGGAGCAATCAATGTGTCCGCGTCTATAAGACTATCGGGCGATTTTATTCTCATACGGCGTCAATTTTTCAAACGGTCCGGATTCGTATTTGGTACGGTCATGCAAAATGTGTAAACTATGCATTATTCTACTCCTTGCGCTAAGCGTAACACACCACAAGTTCCAGGAGATGCACTTCAATCTCGATGAAGTGGTAGCAGCTTATGCTTGATGACGTCAGCCTCAAGTCCTAGTAATTTCTGTGATGATCGAGAGACAATGCCCAGAATCCATTCATCAAAACAAAAGCAAATACGAAAACACTTCTTTGCCAAATGCTAGCTTTGATAATCCAATCGTTATCAATATTCTACTCATGCTTTAGAAATGGGGAAATACTTGTGGCTTACACAACTGTCAAGTAAAGGGATTATACGTTACCAAGTTCGTGTAGAGTAAACACTCTCACAGCGGACCGGTCTATCTTCCGCCGAACGGTAGCCCAGTACCTTACAATGCACTGACTCAAACGAAGAACAATACTATCCTTAGCGGATTATGACTTTATTCAGTTATTCTGCAGAAAAGACAAATGCTGGACAAAAACCGTTCTTTTCTGCAGCATTTCTGCATAATGTCATCTTTCGCCGAAGCAGGTTTTTTTCTGCAGCAAAACATTTTACTGCAGTAAAATTGAAATCAAGAATGCTGCAGTAAAACGGTGCTGTTGTTTTACTGCAGAAAACCTGTTTACAGTTTTTCTGCAGCATTTTGTACTGGCTCTTGGCGGATTATGACATTATTCAGTTATTCAGGAGAAAAACCGAAATGCTGGAGAAAAACTGTCTTTTCTGCAGCATTTCTGCATAATGTCATCTTTCGCCGAAGCAACGTTTTATACTGCAGTAAAACAGTTTTTCTGAAGCATAATGTTTACTTGGTTTTCTGCAGCATTATTGCGATTAACTTTTTCTTCAGAATAGTCTGTGACAGTTTTTCTGGAGAAAAACGAACGACCTTGTAAAGTACGTAGCGTTTGTATTCGTCGCCCCCTGGGATAGTATAATAGTTTGTTCCGCAGTGTACCAATCAGACAGACAAAATACATTCGTGTCACGCACAACTATTGGTAATTCTGGATGAGTCCATCTCTCGACAGAGGGGGGCTCGCGTGCTCCAACATTATAATGAGCCAGTACAAAATGCTGCAGAAAAAGTGTAAACAGGTTTTCTGCAGTAAAACAACAGCACTGTTTTACTGCAGCATTCTTGATTTCAATTTTACTGCAGTAAAATGTTTTGCTCCAGAAAAACCCGTTGCTTCGGCGAAAGATGACATCATGCAGAAATGCTGCAGAAAAAACAGTTTTTCTCCAGCATTTCAGTTTTTCTGCAGAATAACTGAATAATGCCAAAATGCTGAATAAAAAGTGTAAACAGTTTTTCTCCAGTAAAACAACATCACCGTTTTACTGCAGCATTCTTGATTTCAATTTTACTGCAGTAAAACTGTTTTACTGCAGAAAAAAAACGTTGCTCTCGCGAAAGATGACATTATGCAGAAATGCTGCAGAAACAAACAGTTTTTCTCCAGCATTTCGGTTTTTCTGCAGAATAACTGAATAAAGTCATAATCCGCTAAGCCTAAGGATACAATACACCGCACTCTAACACCAGGGGGGAAACGTGGAGTCAACTTTAAAAGCGAACTTTTTTTTCCTGCTGCGTGGTTACAGGTTAATGTTGCGAAGTAGAGCACTCCTCAGTTCTTTGAAACCCAGAAGGAGATTCTGGATTTATTTTTATGAGGCTATTGACTTCAGCCTTTGTTCGTAAAAAA
>NC_090256.1:21890515-21910515 GCF_037325665.1 Littorina saxatilis
AGACCCGCCCAGCCTCTTGCCAGGGATAGGATCATCTCTTGCCTTCCTATGCAGACCATGTACGTTGTAAAGCACAATAGACCCGCCCAGCCTCTTGCCAGGGATAGGATCATCTCTTGCCTTCCTATGCAGACCATGTACGTTGTAAAGCACAATAGACCCGCCCAGCCTCTTGCAAGGGATAGGATCATCTCTTGCCTTCCTATGCAGACCATGTACGTTGTAAAGCACAATAGACCCGCCCAGCCTCTTGCAAGGGATAGGATCATCTCTTGCCTTCCTATGCAGACCATGTACCCTACGTTGTAAAGCACCATAGACCCGCCCAGCCTCTTGCCAGGGATAGGATCATCTCTTGCCTTCCTATGCAGACCATGTACCCTACGTTGTAAAGCACCATAGACCCGCCCAGCCTCTTGCCAGGGATAGGATCATCTCTTGCCTTCCTATGCAGACCATGTACGTTGTAAAGCACCATAGACCCGCCCAGCCTCTTGCCAGGGATAGGATCATCTCTTGCCTTCCTATGCAGACCATGTACCCTACGTTGTAAAGCACCATAGACCCGTCCAGCCTCTTTCCAGGGATAGGATCATCTCTTGCCTTCCTATGCAGACCATGTACCCTATGTTGTAAAGCACCATAGACCCGCCCAGCCTCTTGCCAGGGATATGATCATTTCTTGCCTTCCTATGCAGACCATGTACCCTACGTTGTAAAGCACCATAGACCCGCCCAGCCTCTTGCCAGGGATAGGATCAGCCTTTCATTGGGACACATGTCAAGAGTCTGCAGCGCCAAAGCTTCCCGTAGCGAGCTTCGTCAAGTGGACTTCGCGAAGTCGAGTTCGTCCCATAGACGATTTTCGGAAACAACTTCGTCGGGTTTGTCCACGTGAATCTGACACACCCCTCGCTAGTGATCGGCCCCTCCAATGTTTGTCAGAGGAAACGCAAGGGTATTCACTCTTCCGCAACCCATACAAACCCGACAGTGTTATTTTCGGAATTCGTCTATTAATAGCAGGCTTTACTACAAGGTGAAGTAGTGGTAAGGCGTCCGCCCCGTGATCGGGAGGTCGTGGGTTCGAACCCCGGCCGGGTCATACCTAAGACTTTAAATTGGCAATCTAGTGGCTGCTCCGCTTGGCGTCTGGCATTATGGGGTTAGTGCTAGGACTGGTTGGTCCGGTGTCAGAATAATGTGACTGGGTGAGACATGAAGCCTGTGCTGCGACTTCTGTCTTGTGTGTGGCGCACGTTATATGTCAAAGCAGCACCGCCCTGATATGGCCCTTCGTGGTCGGCTGGGCGTTAAGCAAACAAACAAACAAGCAAACAAACAAACAAAATACAAGGTGAAGGACGCTCTTATCCCGTGTTAAAGCCAGGACGTATCTGTGGTAACTGACATGATGAGTTACCTGAGAAGGAACTAGGTACTTCCATGTAACCACAGTTAATAATGTAGTTCTAAAGTTCTAGCCTACTTTGTATGTAGGAATGCTGACATGTGTACATGTATACAGGATATTAACGATGGCCCTAAAACCACATGCAAGGGCCTGAGTCTTGTATGAAAACAAACCGGTAAACGTCGGGTTTTTACATGCACAAAAATAGGGATATCTTCAAGCTGTATATATGTATACTAGATGTTTACCCGCTTCGCCGGGTACCGGCTTCGCCGGGAAGAAGTAGAGCCGAATACCAGTCTGCGCCTGGGACCCGGCTTTGCCGGGTGTACGCCGGCTTCGCCGGCGCACGAAGGAAAGGAGATAAACGCGCAAAACACTGGAGACCTTCTAAAAATAGTAACGTGCAGTGACCTTCTAAAAATAGTAACGTAGTAACGGGAATATGGATTGACGCCACACGGAGGAAGGGAGATAATCGCGGCTGAAAACACTGGAGAAGATAAGGAAGAGTTACTGGTAGTGGATCCCGACACAAAAAAACAAAATCGGTTCAGCGCGCACAGCGCTGCGCGCTGAGAGCACGTGTTGAAATATCTCATCGATGAGGTTGTGTCCGGGGTGTAGCTGAATACGGTGTCCAAATTTGAAAAAGATCCACCAAGAACTTTGGCCGTGCATCGCGAACAGACAGACAGACAGACACTAGTCGTATATATATATATATATACTAGATGAATACCCGCTTCGCCGGGTACGGCTGCGCCGGGAAGAAGTCGAGCCGAATACCCGGCTGCGCCGGGGACCCGGCTATGCCGGGTGTACGCCGGCTTTGCCGGCGCACCGCACGGAGGAAGGGAGATAAACGCGGCTGAAAACACTGGAGAAGATAAGGAAGAGTTACTGGGAATGGATCCAGAGAAAAACCACGTGTTGAAATATCTCATCGATGAGGTTGTGTCCGGGGTGTAGCTGAATACGGTCTCCAAATTTGAAAAAGATCCACCGAGAACTTTGGCCGTGCATCGCGGACACACACACACACACACACACACACACACACACACACACACACACACACACACACACACACACACACACACACACAAGTCGTATATATAGATATATATAGATATATATGCTGCATAACATCCTTTTTAAATAATTTCAAATACTGACGCATGTACAAAAACAACAACTATGTGATCTGCCCTGGACAATAACCGTGAAACGATGACAAAAGTGACTAATTGGTTTACGTCTGCCATTTCAGTTTCGCCTTCTTCCTAAACGACTGTTACCACGCTTTAAACCCGTACCCCGAAATACCGGTACATTGTATCTTTGTGACGAAGGTTATGAAGTGAAACCTTGGCACTGACAAAACGCCAATTGTTGGTATGTATCCAAATAGAGGGACGATAGTCTTATCCAATGTAAAGGCCTCAGCAGATGTGAGAAAATGAACAGAACTGCTTTCATGGGATGGACTGTGCCCTTATATGACGGACTAGAAACACGGCGTATTCCGCCATTCAGCCATTTCTTAAATTAAATACAGGGTTTGGAACGACAAACAGACTTCTGTTTTACTAACTAATAACGTCTGTCTGCCTATCTGTCTGTCTGTCTGTTTACATGTCTGTTTACATGTCTGTATGTATGTCTGTCTGTCTTTCTGGCTGCCTGGCTGGCTGTCCGTCCGTCCGTCCGTCCGTCCGTCCGTCCGTCTGTCTGTCTGTCTGAGTTCATCCTTACAACGTGATGTTGTGTGTTGATGAAAGGAAATTAATGTTTATATTTATCATATCATCAATTTCACAAACATGCATAATAACAATTAAGACTAAGTGCGACAACAAAAAAACACAGGTGAATGTCCCGTTGCATAACTTTCTCCAAAAGATTATAAGATCTTCCATTTTTGAATCTGTTGCAATGCAAGCAAACCAAAACACTCCGGGTTATGTACATGTTGCATATAATCATGAAGCCATTATAAGAACCGCGTGATTTCAGTTTACCAAGCTTTCCCTCGAACCCATGCTCTTTCAGGTGAATAATAAACAACACCTGTTAACAGAAAAAAAGAAATGTATTGCTGAATATCACAGGACGTCATCTTTTGCAAGCCTGTAGTGAAAGTTTAGACAGTTGCTTTACTATGTACATTATAACGAACATACACCTTGTTATCTGAAACTTTGATTACAAGAACGAAACATTGTGAACACGGAAAACGTTAACGGTTTCAAACATTTATCCTTTTTCTGCACTGATGTTCGAGGCAAAATATTTTGTGTTCTGTTTTAGCTTATCAAGAATCGGTGTTTTTTTTTTGTTTTTTTTTTAATATAAACACATTTTTATCCCGCTTTTTTTCTCATTTTTTGATCATTAATGTGTCAAGGCGAAGAGCACAAACTGTTCTGGCATACTCGCAGTGTAGAATGACGTATTTCCGCGACAATAACGTAGGCGGCAATGGCTTGGGCGGAGGTGACGTCAATCGTTTACTGGCCTCTCATTGGCTGGCAGTCCTTGCTTTTGTCTCCAGCAAGCAAGCCGGTGCTGGAACCATTTCTGCGGAGAAAAAGAGAACAAATTGATAAAAGTCATGGGTTGGATTTCAACAAAGAAATAACTATTGATTAATAAAGACATGGGTTTCCTTATCTCCATCTGCATCTAACCATCTTGTACTAAACCTGTGCTTTGGGGCAGAAAGAAGTGTTTAACAGAATGTTTTTAATATCTTTAGTTTGCAACAGACAGACGGGCAGACAGACAGACAGACAGAGAGAGACCCGGTCTGTCTGCCTGCCTGCTTGTCTTCCTGTGTGTGTGTGTGTATGTGTGTGTGTGTGTGTGTGTGTGTGTGTGTGTGTGTGTGTGTATGTGTGTATGTGTGTGTGTGTGTGTGTGTGTGTGTGTGCACGTGTCCATGTGTGTGTATATGTGCGATAGCAATTTCTCTTTCCCTTTTCTGCAAACGGAAGGCTACATTTTCGAATTCACCTTCTTTTCCTCAATATTTTCTTAATGACTGGTTTTGCCTGCGTTGTTTGTCAAAACCATAAACAAACAGAGCTCTGAGAATCACGTTGACGCTGCAGAATGAGACCACAAGATAATATACAGTTCTCGACCTAACGCCGACCCAAAGCAATCTCTGTAATTAATGAACTGACGAGGTCTTACCGGTTCCCGGGCATGATTCTCATTTAGCACCGGATATTGCTGTGGTCAGCGCCTGAGATAATGCGTGGACATCATTACGGTAAATGAATATGTCCAGCCGCTGCGGCGCGTGCTGTTTGATGTGTGAGAGGATTGTTTGAGCGTGTGATTTCGCACCCTGTTGGACACTATGATTGCTTAGGTTGGAGTTCATCTTTGTCTGTCTGTCTGTCTGTCTGTCTGACTCGCTCTGACACTATGATTGCTTAGGTTGAGGTTCATCTTTGTCTGTCTGTCTGTCTGTTTGTCTGACTTTGTTTTCCTCCTCCACTCGATTTCTGTTTGTCTGTCTGTCTGTCTGACTCGCGCTCTCGCGCTCTCTCGCTCTCTCTCTCTCTCAATCGCTTTCACCTTATCATCTTACCCCCACCCCCAACCCCCACTCGATCTCTGTCTGTTAACATGTCTCTATCGTCTCCTATTCCATCCCCCTTTTCGGGCGGGGATGTAGCTCAGTCAGTAGCGCGCTGGATTTGTATCCAGTTGGCCGCTGTCAGCGTGAGTTCGTCCCCACGTTCGGCGAGAGATTTATTTCTCAGAGTCAACTTTGTGTGCAGACTCTCCTCGGTGTCCGAAGACCCCCGTGTGAAAACGCAAGCACAAGACCAAGTGCGCACGAAAAAGATCCTGTAATCCATGTCAGAGTTCGGTGGGTTATAGAAACACGAAAATACCCAGCATGCTTCCTCCGAAAGCGGCGTATGGCTGCCTAAATGGCGGGGTAAAAACGGTCATACACGTAAAAGCCGTGGGAGTTTCAGCCCATGAACGAACAAACAATCCCCCTTTTCAGACAGGCGAATACAAACAGTGAGACGGAAACGGAAAAGCAAGGACTGAGTGAACAAAACGAAGAAAAGGAAACCAAAAAAGTACACACAGGACATAATCATCTGAATCAAGTTGTTTTGACGATTCTTGCTCCGAGTCAAAGACATACCCAACCGACAACAAAGATTATTGTTGGAAATGTGCTGTGGAAAAGGGAAAAAAAACTCTCCCAATTTGCCAAGAGAAGCATTCCGCGTGTAATTAGTATCATACCACAGATCAACTACACCACTCGTTCTTATTGCCTGCTCCTTCAGTAAAGTAGTCGGCCTACTTCAATGCCATGTCAAAGTTTACCTGGATTTATAGGCCTTTGCTTCAGTCAGTGCTAGTAGTGCAAGCAATGTTTACCTGGGATTTATTGCAGGTAACTTCAACGCACCACTGAAATGTTTGCGTATGTACCTATACACATACGGCGGTAACTTACACACTGCAAATGTTTGCGTTACCCTCTAGCACCAGGGGCAAATTCAGGGTTCGCCTTGTTTTATGTGCCAGCTAGTGCGGTCTTGGGTTTATTTGATGATGTAGATCATGTGATTAAAGCTGCTATGAATTGGGTGTTGTTTTCGACATACTGAAAGTACCGAAAGCGAGCGTGTGTGGGTGCGTGCGTGCGAGCGTGTGTACGTGCGTGCGCGTGTGTGCGTGCCAGTGCGTGTGTGCGTGCCAGTGCGTGCGTGCGTGCGTGCGTGCGTGTGTCTGTGTCTGTGTCTGTGTGTGTGAGTGCTCCCCCGCGACTGTCTTACACCGTTTTGACATTATCTTCGCGTGCTGGAGAACACAGACATATTTCAATCAGCAACTACCTGAGCTTAGAAATAGGAGAATTTATCTGAGGTTTCACCGATCAAAAAACACCAAAGCGAAAACTTTCTACGCCTGTAATGCCTGTCTTCGTATTGCATACAAAACAACATTACAGTTTCACACCCGACAATCCGGTAACGTGCGACAATCTGACTTCCTAATCCAGAACAGCCCAACAAATCAGCGAGATCGGCTTACAGCAGCATTTACATTCCCGCAAGTCCCATCAAAGATAAGGGAGGTTATCACGGCCAATTAGTTTCCTTTGATGGTTTAAGTCCGGCGTTCCGCTAAAGCTTACTTACTTAAGCACGACACGATGACCTTGATTAGTAACTCTGTTAACGTGAGTCGACATACTGCCGCAGGCGAATGATTTTCATTGTTTGTTTTGAAGGTCTAGGTGTTCATGCACTGGTTTCGATTTTCAGTCAATCACCTTGTTTGGGTTCAGAGTGGTATCGATTAAACGGATCTGACTTGGTTGATTATACTGTAAACACACTACTGTAGAGAGAAAGGAAAAATAAGGCGAGAGGGTTTGTTTTGAAAGCTTAGCTAAATTCACTGACTTCGATATTCTGCCAAGCGGAAAAGTCAATCACTTTCCTTTGAGCGCAGAGCAGTATTATTTCAAAGTACTGAGAACTTACTTCTGGAAACAAAAGGAAAACATGCGCGGAGGCAAGTATTTCAGAAAGTTCCACTGTTGCTATTCCCTGACTATGACTGATTTTCCGGCCAGCGAACAAATCAGCCACCTAATTGCGTATTCGTGATAAAGTGGTACCTCTTTGTTAAGACCTCCTAAAATCTGAGAAGTGTATGTCTTGAAATAGAGGGAGTCTTATACTGGAGGCACACTTAGTGACTCTTGGAAGAAAACGTCTGAGAACATGAGGTCGTACGGAAGAGGAAGTCCTTTTCTTCTTCTTCTTCTTCTTCTTCGTTCATGGGCTGTGTTTGCGCGAGTGGGTTTTTACATGTAAGACCGTTTTTAACCATTTAGGCAGCCACGCCGCTTTCGCGGAAGCATGCTGGGTATTTTCCTGTTTCTTTAACCCACCGAACTCTGACATGGATAACAGGATCTTTGCCGTGCGCACTTGGTCTTGTGCTTGCGTGTACACACGAAGGGGAATAAGGCACTAGCAGGTCTGCACATAAGTTGACCTGGGAGATTGGAAAATATCCACCCTTAACCCACCAGGCGCGGCCAGGATTCGAACCCATGACCTTCCGATTGGGTGGCCGATGTCTCATCCAGTAGGCCAATGGGAGTCGAATAATGGACGGTCTTATAAGAGAGGTCCCACTGTAGTAAAGCCTCGCGGATCAATGACAATGTCCTGCACGCTTCGATCAGGGAGGGGGTAAACCGACACACACGCGTGCTCATGAAAGAACCTCAGGGGACCAATCAAGAGTTCCCTGTACTTAAGATTATACGATAACAACACATGCACAGCCTAGCGGCGACCTTCTAGGCAACGTGTCTACTTGTTGATAAGACTAAGTCACCGAGACAACCTCTGTTTTCGAAGCTCTGTGACAGACTCGACGTCCTTATTTGCACCGTCATACGTCTTGTCGAAGTCTGTTTTGCTTTTCGACGTCAGAGCTTTCACCTAGGAAGGCAAGGTGAAGACACTATGTATATGTAAAGAAATTGTCTGTGCCATAGAAGCTCGCTCTTCCTGCTTGATGTACCTTTGGTCAACGATAAGCAACAATGGCTTTGAAATTGCTGCAATTTCTTTTCTAAGCGCGGCCTTCGCTGTCGTGATGTAATTCTCTGCGAGAATGATTGGTACCAGAATGTCTGTATATAGTTCACAGGGGCTGTTTGTTTGTTTGTTTGTTTGCTTAACGCCCAGCCGACCACGAAGGGCCATATCAGGGCGGTGTTCACAGGGTCCTGGGAGGTACTATAAAGTGATCGATAAAGTTAACACCAGAAGTGAGTGTACGCGATAGGTGGGGGAGTAGGGTACCATACTTCAAACAAGTCCTGTTAGGTAGTGTGCTGTCAATGGCCTGCCCAGTTTGTTTTTGTTGTTGTTGTTTTTTGGGTGTTTTGATGAAGAAGGGGCGGGGCAGGTGGGGGGGGGGGGGGCGAAAAAGGGTGGGCTATGCGTGGCGATGGTAGAACAATTTAGTCCTGAAACGGTCCAAAGATTCTCTGCAGTACGGTTTTGTAGTACACCCGCAAAAATCAACTGAACGGTAATGTTGCCACAGTCAAGATGCATTCTCTCTCCCTACATATACGGCCACGAGTTTAATCTTCTATAATAATTCCCCTTCAGTGGCGACAGCCTGTCTATAGCGACACAATTTGGTCGTTCCCTTGGGTGGTCGTTCTACGCGGGTTCGACTGTATTATTTCCGCTTCTACTCACCTTGACTACGTGTTCCGGGAGGTCGACCTCAGCCGCGATGAGGATGACATCCAGGTCTGAAGGGTTGCGGTTGTTCTTGAAGTTCTCCTCAAGCTTCTCCTGCTGGTCCAGTTCCAGGGGAGGCAACTGGTGAGGCGGTGACAGGTGTGCGTGGATGTTCGCCATCGTTCACTGTTTGCTGCTTGCTGTTCGCTGTTCGCTGTTCACTATTCACTGTTCACTGTTCACTGTTCGCTGTTCACTATTTTCTTATCACTGTTTCTGTTTCCACATTCGCTGCTTACTTTTGACTGTTCGCTCTTTGCGAATTTGCTGTTTGCTTTTCAGTGTTCGTTTTTCACTTTTTGCGTTTCCCTGTTCGCTGTTGCTTCTTTTTTCCCCCGGAATATTCCTTTTGTGTAGGATTCGATCAACAGCGCCTAGGTCGAATGCTGGTTGTGAATGAGAGAGATTCAACGATTCTGGGACTTCATTGTGTTCAATGATTAATCCACACGAGTTCAGAACAATATTGTGAAGAACACCGATCTTGCAGGTCACACAGACTTTGGGATCAAAGTCCACTTGTGATAAAGTATTCATCCACTCATGACAAGAAAATTTCATGCAAACACACACACACACACAACACACGCCTATACTGCGGAAACGTTTCTTTTTTTCCCCTACTGAATCAAGATCCTCGAACTGTTTATAGCGTGAAGAAGAGTTGTGGTTTTTTCTTTCCTGGTTGAAAGTGAAACGCAGTTGATCTTCTCTCTGTGAAGTGTTTTCCTCAAACGTAACTTAAACTAATATTGATTTACAAGTGTAATAAATGTTGTCGTCGAACAAATCTTAGGTTAGGAGGATAAAACAAAACACGTTAGGATTACACAATTGCTTATGCGAATAATTCCTCAACAAACCACTAAAATCCTCAGAAATAAGGAAAATATCCTCTCCAATTTGAGTCAGACTTTTTTCTAACAAGTCACCAGTACAGCGTATACGTAATGTGCAGTTTTCCTCGCTGCAAGACAAACTGTTCGCCTCGTTCACTCCCAAGTTTAACGGCAGTAGCTCACCACATAAATGTCAACTGCGTGCACACAAATGAATGCGGCCTGCCAATTATCGGCTGATTTGCTGTGTATCAATTATCCTAGAGCTAGAAAAGCTAACCGTCATCCATTAGGACAACTTGTTGACGGTGGGCCGTGCTTCAAGCAGTCCAAAGCTTTGTGCAAATAAAGGCAATCAAATGGCTGCCTTTATTCGTGTAGTGTATTTTCAGTATTGTTGTTTGGTTCAAGAATTCTGCGATCCTGCCAACAATTGATTGGCAGTAACGTATGGCAAAGATAAAACGTAAATCGCTGCAAGGCTGAGTCACAGAGTGTTTCGGTTCATCGAAGAGTTCGTCCCATATACATCTGATCCCTCCGTATCCGAATTGTATTGTACCTGATCTCTTTTGTTTCTGACCGGTTGAATCTTGGCTACAGATGTACCACTCGAAGTCTCACAATACACTTGGTCATTCGGTTCACTGCGCAGATCTTTCTTTATCTGATTCACCGTATCTGATCTCTTTTCTGACTGATCAGTCGAATCCTGTCCAAAACTAAATCCAGAATTTACTACTCAAGTAAGACAGACGATCTTTTCTGAGGTAAAGTCGTTGTGACAAATACTCCTTCCAATGAGCTGCTCGCGGGAGACTTAAACATTTGAGATTACTGTTGCGCAAATGGAGCTAGAATCTTGGTGTTTTCTTCCAGAGATTCAGCAAATCTGGTCTGCATAATAGGTTCTTTGTTTCTCGTTCACAATGCTGGGGTTTGTTATTTTGTGGAACCTGCAACAGAACAAAATGCAGAAAGTGGTGAAGATATGGTTTTGATGGCAGTTCCTGGCAGCATTGTTTGCACATGTGCGCTTATGTTTACACCAGGAGGAATTGCTGTGCTCTCTCTCTCTCTCTCTCTCTCTCTCTCTCTCTCTCTCTCTCTCTCTCTCTCTCTCTCTCTCTCTCTCTCTGTCTCTCTCTCTCTCTCCGTGTCTCTCTTTATCTGTCTCTCTCTCTGTCTCTCTCTCTCTCTGTCTCTGTCTCTCTCTGTCTCTCTGTCTCTGTCTCTCTCTCTCTGTCTCTCTCTCTTTCTGTCTCTGTCTCTGTCTCTCTGTCTCTCTCTATATATATCTCTCTCTCACGCACGCACGCACGCAAGCACTCATACACACACACACACACACACACACACACACACACACACACACACGTAACAGCATATAAACAGCTCACCACCACAACACCTGTACGCTCTGTTTTTGCACGCAGAATTCAACAACATTTGTTCACAATCTTAAACAGGTCAAACCATTCATTAAGTATGACAGTTCTGAAACTAAATACGATGCCTCTATACTTTATAATGTATAGTAACAGATTGTAGGTAGCCCATACCTATTCCGGATAGTCAGTTTCCGGGGGCATTGATAGCACTAAGAGATAATGCAAAGCGGGGGTTTGCATTCATCCCTATATATCACTTTAAAGAGACAAGACCTACTTTAAATAAATCGCCAACATACTAGTTGAACTATGCTGGGTTATAATTTTATATAGGATCCCAAAATAACCATTTCTTTGTATTAAAGCCTGAACTTGAATTTCTGTTTTGAAAACTGTGACCGACATTTTTTTCCGGAAGCTACAACTAAATGTCAAAAGATAAATTAGTGAGCCAGTATGTTACTTTGTCAGTTAGTCAGTCAGTCAATCAGTGCGCTTCAATGCGGGTTTGAAAATACGTTTGCTGTCTAAAAAAAACTTAAACTAACAAACAAACCAGCAAACAAACACGACAACACACAACAAGTCAACCAGGGCAACCACTCCTCAGAGATCAATCGTACGATATCTGAAGTCTGAAGTCTCTGCTGAACAATGGGGAAGGGGTGGGTGTCGGAGGGGGATTGGTTGTGATTGGATCGGGGCTGGGGTTGGTTGAGGGGAAGGGGGGAGGGGGGGGGGGGGCGCTGGGGAGGTGTTGTCCTAAAGGTCGCCACGCAGCGTGCGCTGGACGAGGTTCCATTTAATTGAAACGGAGATCGTCAGTAACTCAATAGCTGGCCTTTTGATTACATGTACAATGCCGTCTAGTGGCGGTACTTGGCAAAGCAGTGTCGGACGTAAAAGGTCGGAATAGTGTTGGCCAGTCCGGTGTGGTTAACTTTGAACAGTGCTGATTTCGGTTGATCGGTTTGCAAAAAGGCATTAATGTACACATGGGTTGTCTGTAAATAAACACCCAAGCACGCACGTACGCACCCGCATGTAGGCTAAACGCACGCACGCACGCACGTAGATAGGCTACACATGTACACACACAATCATGCAAATATACACACGCCTACACACACACACACTCACACACACACACACACACACACACACACTCAAACACACACACACACACTCACACACACACACACACATACAAACACACAAACACACACACACACATTTACACACCACACCACACATATACACACATCCACTATTCACTTAAAACTTACAAGCGATAGCAAACCACACCAACATAGTTATCCTCCCAAGCGTGGGAATATCCTTGTGATTCAACTAGTTTTCAGTTGTTGAGTATGTATGACGATTTTTGTCAATCCTTAGATAAGCAGTTGACGACTCAGGCTGTTTTCTGTGATATATCAAAAGCCTTCGACAGAGTGTGGCACAAGGAACTTAGTCGATAAATATCGACAGGGGGCCGACAAATGGTTTAAATGGGAAATGTGTGTATATGGGTGTGGGTTTGAAACAAACAAACAAACCAACCCATGTGAACCCCGGGCCGCAGGCCTTCGATGTAGTGATTGAAAAAAAAGGATGTTCTCAAATGGTTCAATTCTCATTTGGTCTGATTCTCAAATGGTACCGGTATACTCCCCCCCCCCCCCCCCTGGCCGCAGGCCTAGGAGTAAAATTTTATAGACACTGACCTTCTTCCCAGGGGTCATTGACCCAGTTTTAGCTATGAGAGGTGGTTCGCCCAGAGGCTGTAGAGTATACCGGGGCGGTCTCTTTGATGTCTTGAGAGGAAACTTGGCCAGGGTAGTACATGCACCAGAACTGGTGGACACCAAGGACAAACATGAAATCGAAGCAGTTTGCTTTCAGAGGGAACGGTCGTCAGCAACTCAAACTTCTCTGTTTTCTTTTTCTTTTTAAATCTGACTTTCTTTGTGGCCCCCTGACTCCGCCCCCCTCCCTCTGTAAGGACCCCCCTCCACAAGGACCGATTTTTGTCAACATTTTAAAGGTCGCTAGAGAGGGGTTCCACTGTATGACCTAACCGCTACTGGCAGACGGCCTCAATCTTCACGCGCAAAGACGAGATTAATAGGTGCTCGGTTTTGGTATTTTGAATTACATTACATTAAACCTTTGTTGGGTTTCATGGTCATGGCAACAGCCATAATAATATTACATGATGTATAATATCATATTTTCAGCATATGTGAATTACATGTCATCATACTAAACTGTCATACATTTTTATTCCTACATTATTCTGATTGATCACAACCAAACCTACTATCATTGGACACATCCAAATGCAAGCGCCTGTTCTTGACAATTTCCCTCGGATCTAAATATAAAATCAGTGCAATTTCCTGGGTCGGGCTTTGCCACAGACACTCACGGTTTGGCCTGTAGGTAAAATGTACAATGTATTTTCTGATTTGTGCACAAAAGCTTTTTTTCTTTTTTCTTTTTTTTAACATAACAATGTTTAATGTCACTGTATGTTTAAAAGACCATGGTCATATTTGTAAAAAAAATGTTAAATTAGAAAATAAATAACATTTTGGTTCATGATTTTTCCTACACCTGTGCTAAAAATAAGAAATAAAAATGTCGGGTATATAAGTCACTCAAATACAGCTAGGTATGAATGGCTCGGTTTGAGTTTGTTGCAGTTGACCCTGCACAATGCGACATATCATGTTTTTGTTGAACAATTTTGACGTCACCCCTCCCATAGGGTGACGTATTTCACAACTTCCTGTGTTACACAAACTCTGTGATGACCAATTTTGACGTCACCCCTCCCATAGGGTGACGGATTTCACAACTTTCTACAGATGAACAATTTTGACGTCACCCCTCCCATAGGGTGACGGATGTCACAACTTCCTGTGTACACAAACTGATGACGTATTTTACAACAAAATGGCGCTGCCCATGGTCAACCTCGAAACTATCCGTATAGAATGGGGGCGTCCTCGCCCCCATAATAAGGGCTTGTTGCACAAATTATATGCTATAGGCATAAGAGGTGTTTTATTAAAATGGTTTGAAGATTATTTGACAGACAGGTTACAAGCCGTTGTTATCCAAGGCAGGAAATCGACATACGGACGTGTTTGTTCAGGTGTTCCCCAAGGTTCTGTTCTGGGGCCCTTGTTGTTCCTTGTGTACATTAACGATATTGTCATTGATATCGAATCTGTCATTAAACATTTTGCTGATGATACCAGTTTGTATTTATCTCTAAATGATGCAAACACGCGGACACAGATCTTAAATACAGACTTAGCCAAAATTGCACACTGGGCGGAAAAATGGAAAGTTAATTTCAATAATTTAAAAACAGATTTGATGACCTTTTCCAGAAATAGAATGCCTGAAACCCTTCCTCTTGTATTTGATGGAACAATTATTCTGAGAGAAAACCACGTTCACAAACATCTTGGTGTACTGATTCAGAGCGACTGCAAATGGGAATCACATGTTCAGTCAATTATATCTAAAGTACGTGTTCTTCTCTCATGTTTTCGGTCCTATAAGTATCGCCTTAGCCGAAAGGCACTTGAACTTATGTATAAATCTTTTATTATTCCCCATTTTGATTTTTCTGACGTCATATGGGATCATTGTTCTGACAGATTAGCTACTTTATTAGAAAACTTGCATCTTGATGCTATAAGAACCATTATAGGTGCAGTTCGTGGCACGAGCCACCAAAAATTGTACGATGAATCAGGATTTACAACACTGAAGGAGAGGCGAAAAAGACACAAACTGATTTTGTATTTCAAATTAGTTAATGCACGCGTGCCACCATACTTACTAGAACGTCTGCCTCCTCTCGTTGCCTCTGTGAACCCTTACCATAGACGAAGACCACTTGACAGACAGACTCCCCACTCTCGAACTGAATTGTATAAAAAGTCATTTTTTCTGTCTTCGACTTCCCTGTGGAATGAGCTTCCAGATACTGTTAAACAACTTGATTCTATTGGGTTATTTAAAAAACGTATTAGTTCTGATGATTCTGTTGTTCCCTCGTATATATGTTACAGGCATTAAGTGAAACCAGGCATTACGCGTAATGCCTGAAATGTTCAGGCATTACGCGTAATGCCTGTGACCACTAGGCATTACACGTAATGCCTAAAAATACCAGGCATTACACGTAATGCCTGAAATTTAACTCTCAAAATTACGCTTATTGCCTGACGCAATTCAGGCAATAGGCCTACACACAACATAAAAGCCTATTGCACTGAACAGTTATCCATCCATCCACGGTGAGAACATTTTAAAGGACAAAGTGTTGACAAAATGTCATGGTGTGAATATTGTAATTAATAGTGATGGTTCACCACAGTTTGAATTTCACGTAAGTGTGAGTGCATGTCACAATGGAAAGCCGAGGTCCAATATATCCAGTCGAGTTTTCACCAGTTGCTTATTCGTCACCATGGAGGATACTGAAAAAGAACAATTGTTTACTCGACGTTTGTTTGAACATTATGAAAAGGACGGCAGAAAGTTGCTCCCGAAAGCTGTGTACTTCAGAACAATCGAAGAAGTAAAAGCTGCCTTCCAGAAAACGACAAAGTCACGTCATGAGTATCATCTCTTGGGAAAGTAAGTGATGTGTGGTGTTTGTCAAAAACAGATTTGAGTATTGGTATTCAGCTCTACGTCTATCGTGAAACAATACTGACACCGGGTTATCTCCAATGCTGTCTCTGATAGAGTAATTGACACATAATTATAATGTCAAAGGGAGGTAACAAAAAAGGCTTAGTACACTGACTGTATCGTTCTTGCTGGAACAAAAACAGCTGATAAGAAAATTGCGTTGTGTTATCTCACATACCGGGTCTGTTGAACGTTACGATATCAAATTATTATTAATGTTCGCTTTAGAAACACTGTGTAAACGGATGTGTTTTTCTCAAAAGGAAGATTTGTTATTATTATTCGACGTAAGTTGTTCACGATCTTTTGTGGTTTGAATGTAGCGCTCGGGTACATTGACATGTTGTTATTGTTTTAGCAAGATGAATTCAATCTGGACCCTGTCCTACGTGTTATAATTATATCCGACTCGCTGCCGAGAGTTATGGTACATTGTTTATAACCATGATAAACATGTCCTGTTATTGCCATTAAATAGTCATTTACTTTAATTTTCAGATTCGAGGTATTAAAATGCGGTGACATCGAAAGGCTTGTACAGAAAAGGACTGACACAACTGAGGAATCCATTCTCTACTATACTACCCTTGAAGAAACATACGATATCGCCAAGAGAGCGCATGTGATGTGGCCACAGGCCATGGCGGTTGTGATCGCATGGAGAAGGAGTTGCACAAGAAATACGACAACATACCACGCCACGCGATAGAACTTTACAAATCTTTGTGCGCAGAGTGTCAGAAGAAGAAGAAACGAGCGAGAGTCAAAGGTGTTGTTGTTCGACCGATTCTATCAAACGATATTCTATCCCGGGCTCAGATCGATCTTATTGACATGCAGTCGCTGGCTGACCGAGGTCATAAATGGATTTGTGTTGTACCAAGATCATTTCAGCAAATTCTGCATTCTAAGACCATTGAGTACCAAAAGAGCTTCGGAAGTTGCGAGTCACATCCTAGACATTTTTTCTGGCGTTCTGTGCTCCATCTATTCTTCAGAGCGACAACGGAGCTGAATTCACGGCCAGTATAATTACCGAGGTCGCACAATTATGGCCCGATCTAAAAATAATGCAAGGAAAACCGAGACAGCCCTAGAGTCAAGGCTCTGTTGAAAGAGCAAATTCAGACATAAAGGATATGCTGGTAGCATGGATGAGCGAGAACAAGACTACGAACTGGACTGCTGGCATCAAATTTGTCCAGTTTATAAAGAACACGAGTCACCACGCCGGTATAGGCAGATCGCCATTCAAAGCATTGTTTGGCACGGAAGCCAAGATCGGTCTGAGATCAACAACGTTGCCCGATGGTATCATAGACTTGATCGAAACGGAGGAAGAATTACAAAAGGCATTAGTGGAACCAAATGAAGACATCGACATGCCCCAAGCTAAAAGTCAGACGCTTGGGCCGTCTCTTGGTGCAATGCCCCAAGTTGAAAGACAGACGCCTGGACCATCTTCTGTGCATGAATTACAAAAGGCATTAGTAGAACCAAATGAAGACATCGACATGCCCCAAGCTGAAAGTCAGACGCCTGGGCCGTCTTTTGGTGCAATGCCCCAAGCTGAAAGTCAGACGCCTGGGCCTTCTCTTGGTGCAATGCCCCAAGCTGAAAGTCAGACGCCTGGGCCTTCTCTTGGTGCAATGCCCCAAGCTGAAAGTCAGACGCCTGGGCCGTCTTTTGGTGCAATGCCCCAAGCTGAAAGTCAGACGCCTGGGCCTTCTCTTGGTGCAATGCCCCAAGCTGAAAGACAGACGCCTGGGCCTTCTCTTGGTGCAATGCCCCAAGCTGAAAGTCAGACGCCTGGGCTTTCTCTTCGTGCAATGCCCCAAGCGGAAAGACAGACGCCTGGACCGTCTTTTGGTGCAATGCCCCAAGCTGAAAGTCAGACGCCTGGGCCTTCTCTTGGTGCAATGCCCCAAGCTGAAAGACAGACGCCTGGACCATCTTCTGTGCATGAAGCTGCATTACAAAAACATGATGATACCATACAAGAATCGCGGAAGAGAGCAAGGATCAGCCAACAGAAACAAGCAGACCGGATGTTGAAAAGAAGCAGAATTGAGATGATTCCTGGAGAAATTGGTCAGACTGTCCTGGTCCCTATTCCGTCGGTAGACAGAGGAAGAGGAGATCCTAGAAACATTTTAGGTGTGATAGTTGACCGAGATGTAAACGAGAACTACACAATTGCAGTCCGGGCAGGTATCTTGAAAGGGTGCTTTTCTAGAAACCAGTTTCAGTTGAGCGAAAAGGACGTTACACTCTGTGCCCAAGTTTCAGTTAGAGAAGCGGTTTCAAGCGAGTCTTTGGGCGGCGGGCAGGGTTTTGTTAAATGTAACTGCAGTGGACAGAAAAAAAAGTGTTCCACAAACCGTTGCAGATGCTTCAAAAGTCATCTCAAATGCAACAGCCGCTGCCATAACAGTCTGTCTTGTCAAAACAAATAAAACATTAATTGTGATCAGGTGTCCCCCGGACGAACAAAATGCGACTCATGTGGAGCAATTGCACATCTTATTTTCATTTAATTTTAATTACTCTTATTGTATGCTCTAGTAACCAATGTTGTTTGCATGTATTTACTGTGTGCAACAACTGCATACTTGCTTAATTAATTAAGTTAAACAATTACTTAATCCACCATGAATGTCTCCATTTTCCATTTTGTTTGACAAAGTTCTAAATTATCATTCTCAATGCGTGATTAATTTACATAATTACTTTGTCCAACATGAGTGTCTTCCTTTTTCCATTTTATTAGACGTAATTCTATATTATCATTCTAAATGCATTCCGTAGCAACCATTATTATATTGATTTTGTTGGTGTGGTTAACCTTCGCATTACCAGGCGCAAATGTATAACAATTTCATAATTCGATAATTCATTTTTTAATGTATACAAAATTCGTTTTAGGAAAGGTTGAGCTGAAGGTTAACAAAAGAGAGAGAGAGAGAGAGGGTTTTTATGACAATACCTCTTAATATGACATATTTATTTACATCAACCATTATTATCGTAATGTTGGTGTATTTTACTATTCCATACATGAAATAAATAAATTACTAGAGTAGTGTATGTGTGTGGGGACGAGTGCATGGTGTTACACAAGTACATGGTGTTGAACAAGTAAAACATATCACAATGAATGCACACAATAACAACAACAACAAATCAACAACAAACCACCAACCAACCACGACCAACTACCAAACAACCAACCACGACCAACCACCAACAAACCATCCAACCACGACCCACCACGACCAACCACCAACAAACCATCCACAAACCACCAACAAACATCAGCAGAAACCTCACCAACGACAATTGCAGAGAGGTTTCAGGCATTATACACATAATGCCTGGTTTCACTTAATGCCTGTAACAGGTTTTAGGCATTACGTGTAATGCCTGACAATGATTTTCAGGCATTACACGTAATGCCTGGTATTTTTAGGCATTACGTGTAATGCCTAGTGGTCACAGGCATTACGCGCAATGTCTGAACATTTCAGGCATTACGCGTAATGCCTGGTTTCACTTAATGCCTGTAACATATATACACATCTGATCGAAAATCAGAAATTATCCATTGCAGACTGAGATTGAGGATCAGCGATCTATTTGACAGACATTTAATTCCCGACCCGTCATGCACTTGTGGTTATCCTGTTGAAAATGCGGAGCACTATATTTTCCATTGCCCCTTATCTCTTCAAATACGTGAAGTCACCTTGTCAACACTGCCCAACTATGATTTGCTAACCGCTGATGATTTTCTGAATGGCAATAGAGACAGGCCAGACAGCGAAAATGCATTGATATTTGACCAGTTATTCAGGTTTATCTTATTAAGCAAACGTTTTGAATAATGAATGCGTTTATCTCATCCATGTTCGAAACGACCATGTGCAGTACTGTTTACATTTCCTTGTTCTGGTAGTATTCTATTTTCAACCATGTGGAAGTCATTGTATGCGTGTGTGTGCGAGTGAGTGTGCGAGCGCGTGTGAGTACTGTTGTTAGTTTAGCATTGTTTTTACATTTAGTCAAGTTTTGACTAAATGGTTTTTTGTTTTTGTTTTGTTTTTTTGTTTTTGTTGTTGTTGTTGTTGTTTTTTCCTTTTATTGTTACATGTTTGTCTACCATAATTTACCATTATTATTTTGACATTATTCCAAACTTGTTATATTAAAATCGTCCGCCAAATTTCATTTGCTTTTAAGAGTACGCTCATAAGCTTAGCTTGTTGTGCTCCATGTTCCTAATTTCATGTATTCGGCAATAGTA
>NC_090256.1:21912993-22028990 GCF_037325665.1 Littorina saxatilis
ATATACGACAGCTATGACCGTATTTGTTGGAGTTTTGACCCCGAGTTTCTACTGGAAACAAAAAATAATAGCAAAATCTCAAAGTATGTGTGAGTCCCCTAATATGGACCACCTTCAACAAATCGAAGAAAATAAAAGCTAAAGACTATTTTCATTAATTCATTAAGAAGCTTGCTGAAAATAACCTATAACTAGCCCTCAAGCTTTCAAAAAAATATATCAAATTGTCTTCTTTTTGTGGAAGTTGATAATTTCACTTATTTTCACTCTGTTTTTGATATGCTTCTTTAGTTTCCTGGTGTGCTTCAAATAATGCTCTCATCAACCCGAAACAGATAAATCTAAAGCATATTTAAATTAGTCTGACATGCACACTAAGTTGTAGCACGTTATTTTGAAGTATAGGGGGCTTTTGACAGTGATTCGTGAAGGCCGCTTCACTGGTCCATATTAGGAGCCTGGGCGCCTAATATGGACTATTTGTGATTTTGTTATGTATTTAATTTTTGCTGAATGTCTATCGAAGCTATTTCACTCTAATTAGGCCTAACGGTTCACCTAAGACTACCAAACACAAAATGAAACTTCTTCGCAAGAAAACAAGCTAGTTATTAGCATGAAACAAAAAGTGGTTCATATTAGGAACCCTTCACCCTAATAAACACGACAAAAGCACAACGGTCAACCAGTCAACCAACCACACCAATCAACCCAACAACCATCCAAACCACTTAAACTAACTAGTATCCTTGGCATTCGATGTCATTAATCCAACAAATAAGCCCCCCCAAAAATTGGCACATTTCGCGTTTGTGGGGCACAAAAATAAACCCACAAAAAGTGGGATTAATGACATCAAATGCCAAGGATAAACTAGCCACTAACTAACTAACCAAACAACACACCAACCAACACAGTCATGTAGGTTTTTGTTGTTGTTGTTGTTGTTGTTGTTGTTGTTGTTGTTGTTGTTGTTGTTGTTGTTGTTCTTTTTGCACAAAAGTTGAAGTGGTCAAAGTCAGCATACTTCAAACTGTAAAAAAAAAAAAAAGAAGCAGAATCAGGAATAGCGAAGAGCTGAAAAATGCTTGAGCCGATTTTCATTCTGGTTTGAAAAAGTGACTTGCAAACGGTCGTACAAGCCTTGTATTCGCTTCATAACATGGACCGCACGCTGTCACTAACTCATGACACATCGACGATCGTAGCCTCGTAGGCACAGGCACTCGTCACGAGCGGGTCGGGATCAAAGTGGGCGGGGCCTGTGCGCTCTCAAGACTACTACTCTGTTGTCCATAATTATGTTCCATGTGTTCTGGACTGAAACCTCGAGTGTGACGACATTTCAACCAAACGTCATAGCTAAGAAGAAATATGACGTGCAATGTGTAAATGATACAGGAACAATGGCTGACAGACTCACATTAGCGACGAAACGTGACGCATCCCCTTTCTCGCAAAACAAAGTGCCTTCGAAGGAATGAAAATAGACGATATCATCTGTAACTTCACTTTCTGACTCCGCTTCTTCGTTTGGCAAAAAGGAGGACTAACACTATTTTTTTCTCTCCATCTTCCAAAAAACCCAAATCACTTTCTGTTTCTCTTTTCCGAGAAAATCCTGTGAAGTCGATCTGCCACACAACAGTAGTCTATAGGCAACAGTCCGTACCTTACTTTTTATTGACGCGGAAAACGTTCTTGCACGTTTAGTTTGAAAAGCAGAATGCCAACGAAGATGAGGGACTGGAAAACCTTATCCAAACAGAGCCTGGAAAGCAAGAAAGCGGAGGCAAAAAAGAAGAAAAAGAGAGGCTCCATGGCCCATTTCATGAATCCGCACAATCAAGAATCTTTCGACGAGCTCCATGACGAACTCAGTTTGGAGGAAGAAGTCGACGTCTACAGCGGTGAGCACACCCCCTTCAGTCGACTGAACGCCCTCAACCCACAAACTGCCCACGCCCCCTCTGCCAGTGCCTTCTCCTCCAGGGTACTGTTGCCCATTTGCCTTACGCCTTGAGACCAGGTTTTTCGAAAATATCTCGCCAGCTACAAACATTTTTATAAATGAAGAAGAAGAAAATATGTTCCCATAAAGTATACATAACAGGAGTTTACGTTTGTAGACTATGGGCACATTGGTGTTAATTAAGTCTTCATAATTTCCTGTACCAGATGATAAAATGTGGATCAGTTTTGCAAAATAGAGGTCAAGCTCGTGCATTTCATGGCGTAATGTTTGTGTCATCCAGGTAGGACTGTGTCGGGGTTTGCCTGCATCGAAAAATTGTTGTTAAAGGGGTTGTCTGATACAACGAATTATGTAACAATTGTTACATTATTCGGGGGCAGCCCTTTTTTCAACTTAGAAAAAGTTAGACTTAGAGTTAAAGTTAGAAAAATTGTAAAATAGCTCATAATACAGTCTCGGGTTAGGGTTAGCATCCACTCACAAAAATTACACGTCACTCACATGGCATGCACGCCTTTTGCAGAATCAGTGACGCCACTTGCACACATGCACAAACAGACAGACACACGCCGTTATACTCTGATTCTCCCGATAAGAAAAACTTCGAATATTGTTTGTTTGTTCGTTCATGTGCTGAAACTCCCACGGCTTTTACGTGTATGACCGTTTTTACCCCGCCATTGAGGCAGCCATTCGCCGCTTTCGGAGGAAGCATGCTGGGTATTTTCGTGTTTCTATAACCCACCGAACTCTGACATGGATTACAGGATCTTTTTCGTGCGCACTTGGTCTTGTGCTTGCGTGTACACACGGGGGTGTTCGGACACCGAGGAGAGTCTGCTCACAAAGTTGACTCTGAGAAATAAATCTCTCGCCGAACGTGGGGACGAACTCACGCTGACAGCGGCCAACTGGATACAAATCCAGCGCGCTACCGACTGAGCTACATCCCCGCCCGCGAACCTCGAATATAAGAAAGCAAAAATAGTTTCTCTTGGACTTTCTTATAAGCCCTTTGTTCTTGACCTCACTGGGTGAAGAGTCATTCGCATCATCACGCACGAATTTGTGTGCATCACAATAATTATCAGTCTAGTGTTTGCTAGTGAATTATAATATTTATCGAGAAAATCTCGAAAGCTACATCCGCCACGAATAATGTAACAATTGTCACATTATTCGGGGGCAGCCCACGAATAGGCCCTAATGTAACAATGTGGGCCGGGCCGCCCCCGAATAATGTAACAATTGTCACATTATTCGTTTTTGTTACATTATTCGTTGTATCAGTTGTCTGAAATGCTGAAAGCTTTTCTGCCTCATAAATACTGTGTTCTATCTATGTTGCTCCAGCGTGTGTGAGAAAGAAAGAGAGAGAGAAAGAGAGAGAGAGAGAGAGAGAGAGAGAGAGAGAGATTGTGTGTGTGTGTGTGTGTGTGGTTCTAGTGGCGGTGGTGTGTGTGTGTGTGTGTGTGTGTGTGTGTGTGTGTGTGTGTGTGTGTGTGTGTGTGCATACATCTACATATATGCGTTCACAAGTACATGCAAATAGACGCAGAAAGTCAAATACATATACTGGCTGACTGTTATCAAAACTGAGAACACACACACACACACACACACACACACACACACACACACACACAAAACACAAACCGAGTCAACCCGCATGGATCTTTTACTGGCCCCTCGATGCTCCTTGTTCGACGGCAATTCATTACTTTTCTTGTCAACGGCCAGTGCTCTAAATAATGTGCAAACCCTTAGAAAGCTTTGGTGTTAGTGTGACATGTATCATGTCAGCACGAGATACACGAATATGCAAATACGTACGGCACAGATAAAAACAAGTCGCGTAAGGCGAAAATACAACATTTAGTCACGTAGCTGTCGAACTCACAGAATGAAACTGAACGCAATGCAACGCAGCAAGACCGTATACTCGTAGCATCGTCAGTCCACCGCGCACAGCAAAGGCAGAGAAATTGACAAGAAGAGCGGGGTAGTACTTGCGCTGAGAAGGATAGCACGCTTTTCTGTACCACTCTTCGTTTTAACTTTCTGAGCGTGTTTTTAATCCAAACATATCATATCTATATGTTTTTGGAATCAGGAACCGACAAGGAATAAGATGAAAGTGTTTTTAAATTGATTTGGACAATTTAATTTTGATAATAATTTTTATATTTTTAATTTTCAGAGCTTGTTTTTAATCCAAATTTATACAACTCCTGTAATGCAACCGAGGGGTGGATTAAATCTAGTTGATTATTTTTAGACAAGTGAGAAATTAGAACGAACTACTTTGATTACACCAAAATCACACGTGGATTATTCGAAGTAAGAATAAAGAGGGCTAAAAAATAATCAATACTAGAATTTATTTTTAGAACATGACATCATTTGAAACCCAGACGATTGGACCCTGTTGCGGAAGAATACAACGTTGACTCAAAACTGTAACAACAATGGCTGACGTGTATAAAGTACACGCATACCTCGCCAGGTTTGTTTTTGTGACTAGTCGACAGACGATGCCATTTGCTTTGTGTGTGTTTTTACACCCCCGGTATTCACGACTTTCCGACCTTGACATTGTAGTGGGGGTCAAGTGGGCGTCGGCATCATTGTCCAATCAGAAATTTTGATGCGCTTCCGCTTCCTGTCCCGCCCAGTCTGCGCAAAAGAAATGGCGCAAAACTGTTTGCGCGGAAAAAGGTGATGAAAAAAAGAACACAACCTGGTTTGATAACCAAATGATTGCGATCTTGCATTCCAGCATCATTTAATGTGGAACAACGACACATCTGATAAACAAATAGCCAGTTTGTTACCAACATGAGAAACTAGGGTTTAGAATCGAAGCGGTAAACCCGGACGCTGTTTGTACACGTAAATCCGGAGAAGCTATCGAAGTAGGTGACATGTCGTTTCACTCCGAGTGTGCCAGCACCGGCCCTACCCGCCAAACCCCCACTAGGCAGGGAAAGTGGTTCGACCTTGCATGAATGCAGGGCAAGTTCGAGTTTGCTAGCTAAAATTGCTGCTAGTGCTTGCCTTGTCTAGATCTGGAACTTTTTCAATTGGATTTTTTCTCTCTATTATACTGGAATAAGTGGGTGCTTTTCTAGATCTAAGCATCGACCGAATTAGATAATGATGTTCCTTGCATTGCATTCTCCTAAATCTGTTATTCTAACCAGTTTGTTTAAGAATATAATTGTTCGTTTTTTGTTGATAAGCTTACAAGATTTTTTCTTTTTTAAGTAAGTGGTTTCACAGGTACAACATGAGACCCACATGCACTAGACAATGGAAGTTGAGGTCCTCGTTCAATACCACAAATGCCAGTATTATACTTCAGACTCCTTTTGGAGGAATGTGTGGGGTTTGGGTGTTGAACTTGAAGTGGCAGATTGTTTGCACAGGTATGAATGTTCGTACGTTCGTACGTGCACGCATGTATGCAGGCATTTGTTTGTCAAGCAGGAACATGCAACATTTTGTTGACCGTATGTGAGTGCGTGTGTAATAAAACCAACGACAAACAATACAAAAAGCTCCAGCTCTGCTTCTTCACCAGTCACAGACGCATTGCGTTGTTCAGCTTTCCAGAAATATATTAACTCAGTCAGAACCGGCTTCATGAATATTTTATTTCAGGAAAAAGTCAATTGAATCTACACAAAAAAAGGTTATTGCGTTGTTCTGTCTTTGAGACTGTACCACGTAATATTGAGCTTCTAGAAGAAACATGTCTGTGGCATAGTTTGACCCAACAGATAGAGAAGTCAACAGAGGTATTCTGCCGTCAGCAGCTTTATTGCTGTTTTGAATTTGATCTTGCATAATTTTATTATATAATTTTGCAACACACAAAGAAATCGTAATTGAATATTTTACGCAAAATTGAATAATTCGCAAACATGTTTGTATGAACAAATATTATTTTAAGAAAATATGAGTGTGAGGATGGACGTATTTTGAGTGAAGTAGCAGAAATTCTTTTTAAGTTCTTTAGCTACATGCACACGTTCTGTTAATTACGTTCTTAGCAGGGAGATCCAGATTAATAATACTGCTGTGACAGGTTGTGGTTTCCATACACACTTTGAATACAGGAAAACAAAAACAAAAACACAGTTAAAAAAAAATGTGCACATAGGATTAAATCATTAAAGTGTACAGAATAAAAGCAACATATGTACAAAAACAAATCTCGTGGTTCTCTTGTCAAACCTACTGTAGTAAGCACAGAATAGGAGAGAAGATTTTGGAGAAGGTGGCTTTACCTACTGAAGTAAATGATCAAGAGGATTCTAAGCATCCAGTGCTAAAGCTCTCAAATCACAAGACATACACACTTGTTGTGGCTATCCGAACTGTTGATTTAAAAAAAAACATACCTACAAATTGAAAACATCTATTACAAAATTATATATATTGTATGGATCTGTCTTTGTAAAATATACTGTACAGAAAATTTTAAATAATCTGCACAAATCTCGTGGTTCTCTTGTCAAGTAGTAGGCACAGAAAAAAAAACAAAAAAACCTGTGTTTTGTCTTGTAAATTATACTTTACTAAATGTGTACAGTATTCTAAGAAAACAAAATTCTTCCTTTTTATCATATCAATTGCCTCCCTTGAATTTTATTTGTAAAATAATTCTGAGAAAAAAAGCTTTCTACTTAAAAGCAGTGCAATCAAGAAAATGGGTACAACCTGTGTGTATACCTTTATTCCTTATTCTTTTTATTTAATTGAGGATGTCACTACGCAGTTTTACTGATTTAAAAAAAAATTCGCTTCAAATTATCTCCCTTGAACAAACACTTCTTTTTACAATTATATTTTGTTTACACGAAGAGGTAGTTTTAAGGGTATATATACAAAAAAACAATATTGCAACCTTAGATGTATTTACATTTGGACTAATTCCATTAAAAAAAAATTCAAACTATAAATGATAAATCAAAATAAAACAGATTTTGGGGCTGTACACAAGCTAATAGGATTAAACACGAAAGTCGTACCCAAGAATCGTCAAATACTTTTGCTAACAGTTATACTTAAACATAAGAAAATATGATCTGCATCTCTTGTTATGAAGATGATGGCACTGGTCCACCGAAGTGCATGCCATACTGTGCGCTCTCCCTCTCAATGGTCTTTCTCTGGCTGACTCGATTCTGAGGAGATAAAAGAAAACACATTCAGTACAAGCTGTAAAAAATAACAACAAAACTAGTATTACTTAAAGTAGCTGCTGGTTTCTGAGTATTTGATTGAAGGCCCAATCCGACTTGTAAGAAGTTTGCCCGACTGTCGCAGATTTGGTCAGGTATGGAGTAAAATCATGCCTCAATTTGGTAACATACAAACTGCAATATTCTAAGGCTGTGAGTGTGAGAATACATCGGTGCCACTTTTTAAAAACTTTCTTTTTGTGTGTGCGCATGTTTTAGTGCCAAAAATGAAGTGCAAAACTTGTGTGAAGCTTCAGAGCTCTATCAATGGTTTGAAAGAAAAAACATACTTTTCCATTTTTGACGTTCTTGTTCCCTTCCCTGTGAAATTTACTGTCCGTAGGTTACCGGATTTTGTTAATGTCCGTGAAAACCTCAACTATTCATTGCTGAGTGCCTAGTGATAGCTATCCCCCCCAACGACCTAGCACGGCTGAATCCTGATTCTTCCCATTGTTTGATTCTGTAATGAAATTGTGTAGTTGGTAGTTATGTGAGCTTCTTCTTGGAGGGGTGGGGGTGGGGTTGGGTGCTGGTTGGTTGGGTTTTTGGGGGTTATTAAACCATCAGATTAAAAAGTAAGACTTCATTGTAATGTGCAGATATTTGTTCAGGTGCCCACCATTTTCTATGTGAAAACATGTTGCTAACTAACATGAACCCAACCATAAAACGTGATGTAGGTGAGTAGCCCATCTAGAAAAAAGAACCTGTTCTAATTCGGAATTAGAACAGGTTCGTTTTTCTAGATGGGCTACTCACCTACATCACGTTTCATGGTTGGGTTCATGTTAGTTAGCAACATGTTTTCAAATTCTCATCAGGCAATCACGACTGACACTAAACACAGAACAGGTGGGAGAGACATAATTCAATTTACTCACCTTCCTTGCATTGTGAGACTGGCCATATGAATCTGCTGAAGTAGTTCCTGCACATATTTAATCAAATATTCATCTTAATAACGTGTTAATATCGCTTGTTCTAGCAAATCAGACTTGACAGTTTTCGGATGGCTTGCAAAATTTAAGAGCTTGCCTGTCCCCAATCATTACAATAAGAAACAACATCTAGTATGCAAGTATTTTCAGGGTATGAAGGTTTTAATATAATGTCGGTTCTTCTGGGGGCATGGAGAAACACCTTACACAAAGTAGAACATACACAACAAATTTCAAACAATTGAGGTCACACCATAGTTTTACTCACAAACAAACAACAGCAATACAATAAACAGTCTGCAAACGCCTACATGTTGTCTACACTAGGTATAAAGAAACAAAGAAGCACATGAAGACGGGCTTTGTCAAGTAGACCATTATAGCGAATGAGCAACAGCTGATGATCCAGACCACCAAATTGACATGATTTCCCCTTATTCAGTTTGTGATTGTAGTCATATTGACGATGCATGACTTCAATTTTTCAAAGTAAGTCTCTTGGTGCGTTTACGGATACATTCATTGTCACAATTACGACATGCTAATGTCTAACCTGGGTAAACTTCAATTCATGACTTTTTTCAAACTGGCATAGAAATTATGAGCATACCAGAATTATTTTCCTGTTAGACTGTCTTCTTCTTTTTCTTCTTCTGCGTTTGATATTCAATTCATGGCTGTCATATCGTCAGGTCAGTGGTTGCCATGAAGTCTGCAGTCTTCAGTGTCGGACTGTCAAATTAGATGATATTGTAAAGAAAGTAAGTAACATCTCATGATATTCTAACTTCAATTACATCACCTGTCTCACAGTCTGCCTCTTTAAAAATTAATGAATAATTTCAGTAACATAATTTTTGGGTAAAAAATAAAAAGGTATGAGAAATAATCCTTACTTTTTTTGTAATAACCCTCACCACCAATTGTTTTATTTCATTTCCATTTTAACAGATTTAGCACCTCTCCGAAAGCCAGAAATACACTTTAAATCCCATGCCCCCCCCCCCCCCCTCGGCCCCCCCCTACATAAACTAATTAAATAACTAATTAAGGAAAAAAATCCTTACATCATAAAAAGTCAGAACCACCAAAACCACCCCCCCCCCCCCCCCCCACCCATCCAATAAAACCTGAATACAAAAACACTTCAAAATAAAAAATGAAAACATTTAATTCCACTTACAAAATATAAAAGTTGTTATGCTTTATTTTCATTATCTGTTTACAAACACATAAATTGCTGTGCAAATCTTTTTAAAAACATCAATGCCTGAGACACCTCAGTTGACCTTGTAGCTTTTCAGTTTAAGAGGCTGTTCTGGAATCTGCACTAAAGTCAAACATAACCATGAATACCGTGGGAAAAATTTTACATCACCAAGACCGAAAAAATAACACCAACCGACACTCCTCACCCTTATTTCACCCACTATGCCAACCCAAAGACTGGTAAAAATAATAATCAAATACAGAATGAACAAAAATGATATTTTTGGGTGTGAAGAGAAGCGAGATTGTGGTGTATAGACGGTGCCAGAGCACAGGTCATATGCATAACTAATGAGCGGAATGCCGTCTTCCCATTGGCCAGCCGGCCCAAGATCAGTCTCTCTGCCATTTCTGCATCTGCGGTAGCCAGTGCCAGACGTCCCAAACAACTGTGCGAAAATTTTCAACGTTTCAAGGATTTTGGAAAGAGAAGGTACACGTACTTTTACCTTGTTTTGTTTTGTTTTGTTGCTTGATTGTCGAGAGGGGCGATTGAGATCGAAACAGCGGTAATAGGCTCGAGTGGGGCCAATTAGTTGTCTGCAAGGAAAGTTTGGAGTTTGGGAAACTGGGAGACAGCGTGGCACCGTAGGCAGAAACACGTGGTTTCACGTTTGCCGGGAGTGACACTCGAAGGAACGAGGGTGATAGCTAGGTAGACGGTGATGGTACAATTAGCTGACAGCCGTCAGTAAAAGTGTTCAGGGAGAAAAGAAGACAGTATCATCTTCTCCTGGCATTAAAATTGGTCCGAGCAGTGGCAACGCGAATCGCTCGGTCACGTGACTAGTTTCTTTGTGAAGAAAGACGGCGGGAGCGAAAATGTTTACAAGTTGTGCGGTGGTCGGGCACTCTTTCACGTGGAGGTTTCAGCGATTTGTGAACACAGATGAGGGGGTGCGGCCAGATTTAGGTTTTGATGGTTTTGAGCAGATATTCGATGGGAGAGGGGGCCGAAAAATAAGCGACGTTGAATCAATGCTAGAACAGAACAGGGCCATTTTCACCCGGAAAAAATGGGGAGTGATAGTGCTAATGGTGGGGGACAATAATATTGTTCCCGGAACGACACCGAATAAAGTGTTTCGTGAGCTGTGGCATCTGTGTGTGAGGGTGCAAACATTGGCAAACTCAGTAGTGGTGGTGTCAGGGATGACACAGAGATACAGTGGCTGGGGGGGTTTCAATGACATAGCCAGGGAGGTGAATAGGCTTCTTCATCAACAGCTGAAAACGGCACACAGGATAGTGGGTTTGTTCCCCCACTACGTGGCTTTCCCTCCAGCAGAGAAGTTTGCTCAGTATCAGAAACATTTTTTAGCAGATGGGATTCATCTGTCAGGGTCGGGGCACATGCTACTGTACAGAGCACTGAGAAAAGTTCTGTTGGACAGTCGGCATATAGACCAATGAGGTAAGAAGGTGTTGTGGTTGTTCAGCGGGTGAGAGGGAAGTGGGGGCTAATAGTGATAGCCGGTATCCTCTCGTGCTGATGGCAGAACCACAATAGGGGTAGATGCAGCACGGACGGGGTACCAAGGTTTATTCCCAGACTGAAGTGGTTGGGTTCTACCGAAGACGCCAGACGCAGAGCTTTGATGCCGGGAGTGGAATAGGATGGGGTATCCTTTCCAGCTTTTGGAGTGACGTCATTGTTGGTTCTGGTTTGGTAGAACCGGTTGTGACTTCATGGGGAATGTGTATTGGTACAGCCCGTGCTGCATGATCAGATTGACAGTGTTTTCTTAGGTGTACTCTCGTGCTGAGGGCAGAACCACAATAGGAGTGTAGATGCAGCACGAACGGGGTACCAAGGTTTATTCCCAGACTGAAGTGGTTGGGTTCTACCGAAGACGCCAGACGCAGAGCTTTGATGCCGGGAGTGGAATAGGAGGGAATATCCTTTCCAGCTTCTGGAGTGACGTCATTGTTGGTTCTGGTTTGGTAGAACCGGTTGTGACTTCATGGGGAATGTTTTATTGGTACAGCCCGTGCTGCATATATATAAAAAAAAAAAAAAAAAAAAAAAAAAAAAAAAAAAAAAAAAAAAAAAAAAAAAAAAAAAAATAGGCCCCTGATGCTTAGTGGCCTTTGAAATGTTTCAGGATGTCGAAGCGTCCAACCAAGCGACCGGGGCGTCCCTCAAAGCAGCCCCCGAAGAGGTTTCGAGACGAGGAGGCTGAAGGAGAGGACGAAATGGGCGTGAAGGAGTCGCTAACCCAGCTCCTTGCTGAGCAGAAGGCCCTGAGGAAGGAGATTGCGGAGATTCGGGCCGCCAAGACGCCGGCGCCTGAGGCATCGCCCGCAGGATCGACCACCTCTACGGGTGGAAAATCCAACTCAGGCATGGCTGGGCACTCTGGACACTCCGGTGAGCAATCTAACACTAGCGGTACACAGGCGTGGGCAACCGGCAACCAGAAAATGTTGCCCATTGACCTACACGTGCCAAAGACAATAAAGGAAAAGATCTGGAGCGGTGTGGCGGTTAGGTTCGCAATACTCCTGCCCGCGGACCCGAAGGAAATGCTGGAGGAGGACTCGGATGAGGACGATGAAGACAAAAAGAAGAAGAAGAAGAAGAAAGAAAAGAAACTGTTAACCTTCACAGAGTGGGTGAAGGCCTGGAACATTTATACCACTATACTACAGGACAGAGCGAAAGAGGTACACAGGGGCCTGGGTGCCCACTTTGCTCGGGTGTGTACCCTGCATGAGCTGCAGGGCAATTGGCGGGACTATGACTACCGCTACCGGCTCGCAATTGCTGCAGGAGAAAGGGCATGGGGGGACAGCGACGCGGACCTGTTCGCCACCACCCGCTTAGAGCCTGCCACCCAGACCCATGACGGGGGAAAGAAGAAGCCGCAGGGTGGCGCAGGGGGGAAGACTGGAAGTGGAAACCCAGCCAAAGTGGGGGGCTTCTGCTTCCAGTTCAATGAACAGGGATCTTGCAGCCGCCCCAATTGTGGCTTCAAGCACTTTTGCTCGCAGTGTGGGGGGCAACACGCAATCCGAAAATGCAGCGCCAAAGGGCACCCCTTTCGAGCGGGACGGGGGGGAAAAGAAGCAGGAGAAGGAAAGAAATGAAGACTGGGGCACGGGGGCCACGCCAGTGAAGGCGGACAAGCTGGAAAAGTGGCTGGAAGGGTACGATCCACAGAAGAAGCGGGCTTTAATACAGGGATTCAGAGAGGGTTTCCGGGTAGGGTTCACAGGAGCCCCAAATAGTGTAGTTCAGAAGAACCTGAAGTCAGCAGAAGAAATGCCAGAAGTAGTAGAAGCGCACATAAAGAAGGAAATAGAAGAGGGGAGGTTAGTAGGTCCCTTTAGGCATATTCCTTTTACTCAGTTCCAATGTTCTCCAATCGGCTTGGTAGAGAAAAAGACGAAAGGAAAGTATAGGATGATACATCATCTATCTCACCCGAAGGGGGCATCCATAAATGATTTCATAGAGGAAGACATGGCCACAGTGTCATATGCCAATGTGCAAGATGCAGTACAGTTAGTGCAGACAGTAGGAAATACAGCATTTATGGCAAAAACTGATGTGGAGAAAGCTTTTAGGTTGTTGCCTATTCACCCTAGTGACCAAAACCTCTTCGTACTGAGCTGGCAAGGAAGTTTTTATGTTGATCTTTCGCTTCAGATGGGTTGTTCTTCGTCTTGTCACTTGTTCGAAGAACTAGGCACGGCTTTGGAGTGGATTGCTGTTCAGAAGTTAGGGATACCATTAGTGCACTACCTGGATGATTTTTTCCTTGCGGCAGTATCGAAGCAGCTAGGCAAAGAATACCTAGACAAATTTCTGGGTTTGTGTGAGGAAATAGGAGTTCCCATGGCACCTGATAAGACGGAGGGCCCAGAGACGAGGTTGACATTCCTGGGAATAGAGATAGACACAATCGAAAGAGAAATTCGGCTGCCGGTGGAAAAACTCACGAAGTGTGCCCAAGAAATACAGAACCTACTACAAAAGAAGAAAGCAACAGTGAAGGAAATTCAGTCGGTCATAGGGTTGCTGAACTTTGCTTGCCAGGCAGTGGTGCCAGGGAGGGCGTTCTTGAGGAGATTGATCGACTTGATTAGAGGCATACGCTCTCAGCTATTCTTCGTGAGGCTGAACCAAGGGGTGAAAGAGGATTTGAAGACTTGGCTAACTTTTCTGCAGTCATTTAACGGGAAGTGCTTTTTTCTCATGAACAAGGAAGTATCCTCAGAAGAGCTGGATTTAGTGACGGATGCATCCGGGGCAGTGGGATACGGGGCTTTGTTCGGTAGGCAGTGGTTTCAGGGTAGGTGGTCCGACTGGTGGCGACTCCAAAATATCACCCTACTGGAATTGTATCCTATCGTTTTGGCTCTGGAGACATGGGCGCTGGCCTTTCAGAACAAATACTTAGTCATTCATACAGATAATTTAGATTTAGTATCCGTAATTACTAAGCAGACATCAAAAGAACCCCTGGTGATGATTCTGGTGAGACAATTGGTCTTGTGCTGTTTACGGAACAATATTGTTGTCCGAGCACAACACATTGCGGGTGTTGACAATGCAATTGCTGATGCGCTGTCTCGTTTTCAGATGACGAGGTTCCGGCAATTGTGTCCACATGCAGAGCCACTTCCGGTTGGGATTTCACCTCTGCCAGAACAATTGGGGGGGATAGGCGACTAGGAGAGCTGTTGACAGCCTCGTACGCCAAAGGGACACAACAAGCATATAGAAGGACCTGGGTGAGCGTGACTAGTTTTTTGAAACAGAGAGGGTTTTCTACTTCCTTGCCAATGAGCACTGCAGCGGTGTGTCTGTACATTGGTTCGTTGCATGAGGAAGGGAAGGCGGCTTCAACGGTGATGTCCGCAGTTTCAGCAATCAGTTGCGTCCATAAATTGAATGGGTTAGGGGATCCCACTATTGATTATACTGTCAAAAGACTACTGCAGGGGTGCAAAAGGGTGGGTGACAAAGGGAAGGATACAAGGTTGCCCATTACTGTCCCTATCCTTAACTCAATTATGGAGAAGAGCGAGGTGGCCATTGGGGAGAACTACGAGAAGATACGTTTCCGGGCTATGTGCACCTTGGCCTTTCACTCATTATTGCGGGTGGGGGAAATGGCGGTATCCCGGGAACCAGAAAACGTATTGCATAGGGGAGATGTCCGACTGGACGGACAGGCATTGACCATAACGTTCCGCAATTTCAAATCTAGCGCAAAACCAGTTACCCATACCGTAGAGAAAGCCAAGGCAGGCGTCCCATGCGCGGTAGAGGCCATGCGGGCCTACATGAGCATTCGTGGGAACGCAACGGGGCCGTTGTTCCGAGCTATGTCGGGGGCACCCATAACGGCCAGGGAATTCAACGAGCAACTACAGTTGGTTTTCCAATTTTGTGGCCTGCCCAAACAGAACTTCAAATCGCATAGCTTTAGGATTGGGGGTGCCTCCCACATGGCTCGGAACGGGGCATCGGACGCTCAAATCCGTCAGGCGGGCAGATGGTCTTCTAACGCTTTCTTGTCTTACATCAGGGTGCACAACTGGTAGATCAGGTAAAACGTAGGGCTTCTCTCTGTGTGCAGTGCAACAGAAAGGGGGAGGTCAGGCACATGTCTGCGTGCAGTGCAGCAGAACATTAACATGGGATCACAGGTGTGCAGTGCAGCCTGGGATTATAAGAAAGTGTGCAGTGCAACTTTCCGAGAAAGGTCGATTTTGATTGGTGGCGGTACCTGATGTGAGTCATCAGGTGGTGGCGCGTACCGCCGGATTGGTGGTGAATGACAGACATTATGTATTTAATCGATGTGCTTTAATTGGGCTAAAACACAATGTTTATTGTTTTTTAGAGTTGCCAATATAAGTTTTTTGATGATGGTCTAATGAGCGGATGCAGAAAGCGGTAGATAAAGGGAAGTAACCCGGTGACCAGTCTAGTAAAATTTGACAGCTTGTTGGTGAAGCTGGAAACAAGAACAAAAAACAGTAAGCTAATACATAGTGGACAATGCCATCTATGATGTGTAAGACAATTTTTGTTCTTGGTGAATTTATGCAAATGTACAACCCAATGTATATGATTATGTCAATCATAGTTTTTGTGGAATTTATGAAAATATTCCACTGATTTTGTATGCATTATCTGCGCTGAAAATGAACGACCTGTGGTGTCGACCAATAAACATTTTCAGCGTAAACTGGCAATGAACGTTTCATGTGGTTGTGGTGGTGACTGTGGCGCTGGCTGGCGCTGGCTGATTGTCCGGTTTCGGAAAACTTTTTATCTTAAATTCTTGTCTATCCTCGCACATCTGAACATGCAAAAATGATTTTATGCACAGCATAAATGATATTTTTGGGTGTGAAGAGAAGCGAGATTGTGGTGTATAGACGGTGCCAGAGCACAGGTCATATGCATAACTAATGAGCGGAATGCCGTCTTCCCATTGGCCAGCCGGCCCAAGATCAGTCTCTCTGCCATTTCTGCATCTGCGGTAGCCAGTGCCAGACGTCCCAAACAACTGTGCGAAAATTTTCAACCCCACCGCCATCCCCTTACTCCACCATAACGTAGTTGTGTGGGCGCGTACCGCCGGATTGGTGGTGAATGACAGACATTATGTATTTAATCGATGTGCTTTAATTGGGCTAAAACACAATGTTTATTGTTTTTTAGAGTTGCCAATATAAGTTTTTTGATGATGGTCTAATGAGCGGATGCAGAAAGCGGTAGATAAAGGGAAGTAACCCGGTGACCAGTCTAGTAAAATTTGACAGCTTGTTGGTGAAGCTGGAAACAAGAACAAAAAACAGTAAGCTAATACATAGTGGACAATGCCATCTATGATGTGTAAGACAATTTTTGTTCTTGGTGAATTTATGCAAATGTACAACCCAATGTATATGATTATGTCAATCATAGTTTTTGTGGAATTTATGAAAATATTCCACTGATTTTGTATGCATTATCTGCGCTGAAAATGAACGACCTGTGGTGTCGACCAATAAACATTTTCAGCGTAAACTGGCAATGAACGTTTCATGTGGTTGTGGTGGTGACTGTGGCGCTGGCTGGCGCTGGCTGATTGTCCGGTTTCGGAAAACTTTTTATCTTAAATTCTTGTCTATCCTCGCACATCTGAACATGCAAAAATGATTTTATGCACAGCATAAATGCTTGATTTCATTTCTTCAATGATAAGTTGAAAATCTTCATTCTTCATAAGGCCACAAAAAAAATTTGTCTGTTTCTGGTCACCCGACCGACCCTAAATTTCGGCGCCGACCCTAAACTTTTTTTTTTTTGTTTTTTTTTGTTTGTGGTAAAGGACAGGGTGAGAAAATGAACAACAAAAACGTGTGAAAACGAAAGTCCGCTGACGATTTGTAAATGTGTTGAGTGTCTTGTCTCTATGTATAGTGAATCCAGTCTCTTTGCGCGATTTTTAAAGTTAGTTTTATTGGTCTACATTTGGGGTAAAAAAAAAAAATAATTTAAAAAAAAAAATAAAAAAAATCCCAACCTACCGACCCTATTTTTTTTAGCCATGTTACCAGAAACAGACAATTTTTTTTGTTGGCCTAATAATGTTATTGGCATAATGTGTAATTGCCACAATTTACAGAGTTTAATTAAAAAAAATGATGCGATCAAAGTGAAAACATTTGTTTTTATACTGATACCTTATTTACCTTGTGGCTTGTGTGCCTCAGGTTTAGGAGCGGCTCAAACGTCCTCTGCTCCTCAGTCTGCAAGAAATTAAGCGATGGCCTGAAGGAGAATAGAAAAAGATCCTTTGTCAGCACCCTATGTATGTGTGTGGGTGGGTGTGTTAGATAAATAGGCGGGGGGGGGGGGGGGGTGCAATAGCTACCACGCCTAATGCAGTCTGCAAAACAAGTGCAACACTTCTACAGAGCTTTTATGATACAAAGCTTCAAATAAGAAACACATTACAATCAAATGAAAGCTGAGCCTGTCATTGCAAAATAAGGAATATACAACAATCCAGTGGCATGTAAAATATTGTTCCTTCAGAAAGATGGCTCTGACAGCAGAAACAATTTAACTTGAAGTTTGAGTCCAAAATTATTTTTCTACATTAGTGAACGTACTTGCAGTAATACCCCTCACACATGAACTATTCACAGACTGAATAACAGTGTGTTCCCAATGTTGCTTCCGTGTATCGGTTAGATCCATCTCGGTTAGATCCATCTGCAGAGTACGGATTGTCATCCGTTTAAAAAGGAAAAACAATCAGAACTTGTCATCAGTGATCAACCTACCTTGCAAGAGTGGGGTGAAACACTCACTTCCTGCCAACATGTCTGCAAAAAAAAGAGGAAACAATACCAATGGAAGCTTAAAATGGTTCTTTTGTTCAATATGTGTACACGTGCTTCATTTCTGGGGTGAAAGTGTAAAATATATTGATGGATTGATAGAACAATATTGCCTCAAGTTCACCGCACCAAAAAATACTTATCAATCAACATTGTCATCACTCGATCAGCTATTCCATCTCTTTCATAAGTGTGTGTGTGATGGTGTGAGCGTGTGTGTGTTTGTGTACGTGTGTGTGTGTTTGTGAACAAGCGTTGAAAAACGTATGTTTACCTTGCTCTAGATCTATGACAGCGGCTTCGTTTCCCTGGCAGAATTCAACATCTTGTACAGATCTGCCGGTGATTTTCATTTCCTCCGCTTCTAGAGTCACTTGATCCACAGATTTAACGAACATTGAATGTTCTTTTAGTTCTTGTGACGGAAGTAAAATCAAGGAATTAAGTGGGCATTCCTGAGCCCTCTGCTGGCTTCATGTCCACAAAGTAAATCGCACAAACTTGCAGGGTTTGGGGGGTAGTTTATTACTTTGAAGAAGAACAGCTAGTCGTCGCTGCCCGTTCAGCATTCTTCGCGCGACTTTTGTTTTGCAGAGGAAGGCATATATATATGCAGTTTTTTTCCTGATGAATGTTGCCAGGGTGCACAAACTGAGAAAGCATTCCCGATTTTCCAAAATTTTCTACTTCTTTACAGTCTTTTGCACAACATGATTTATAACTGCCGGTGTACGTCTAATTCATGATGCCAACCAGCTGGGTCAAAAGTTACGTTCGAGAAAATACTCGTTGAACTAAGTTCCAAACGAATGTCAAGGCCAGTTCTTGACTGGTTTTGAACTGAAGTTGGGCTCCAAATGAAAATAAACACTTCCTCCAGCTGCGCGACCCATTGATAACAACAGTTGGAACTGGTAGGAAGATAAACAGGTCTTGCGAACTGGCTACACACTGTTATGGTTCAAGTTTAAGTTCAAAGTAAACACTCAACTGAGGTTGCAGGTAATGGCGGACTTGACTTCCTTCATAACCAAATATCACTCTTCTGACAAAAAAACGCAAATGCTATGTTAAACCGGAAAATATGTAAACCGGAAAAGGAAGCGCATCAAAACCAAAATGGCAGCCCCCATGAAATCCGAAAGGTCACGGAAAAAAGTCGTGAATAGGGGTGTGTATAGGTTTCACTCGATGTGTTTGTTTGTTTGTTTGTTTGTTTGTGTTCGCATATAGATCTCAAGAATGAACGGACCGATCGTCACCAAACTTGGTGAACAGGTTCTATACATTCCTGAGACGGTCCTTACAAAAATTGGGACCAGTCAAACACACGGTTAGGGAGTTATTGGTGGATTAAGATTAAGAGTGACATATTAATGGTCAAAGGGATGTGTTTCTTTGTTTGTTTGGGTGTGTGTTTGTGTTCGCATATGACTAAGTGCCAAAAGGTGCTCACAGAACAGAAGACGACTTTGTTTTACAATAAAAATGTTTCTAAAAACGTGTGTCTGCTGAAAATTGGTGTGTGTGTGGATGAATGTGCGAAGAGATAGTGGACATAATTTCGTGTGTCTGACTTGAACGGTTTTGAAGTTATCTTTGTTTAAAGTCAAAAATAACGCCAAAACCGGCCATCTGAAAAAGGACATCGTGATACCTCGTGTTTTGAATATGCCACAGAAAAATAACAAGAAGCACAAATGAATTGCATTTAGTTTGATTGAATGCCTGAAACATCGCTTTACAGACGAGACCAAACGTCAAATCTAAATCTCGAGAGAATTTTTTTTTTTCGATAACGGAATTTTAAGGTGTCGCACGCAAGATGATTCGTCATCACGGCATACATTTTTCAATCGCAGATATTTACTAAATTTCTTTTTCAAAAACTCTGGAATTGATGTCGACACGTCAAGCGATAACGGTGTATCAAACTGCTGTCTTTCAAGTAATCCAGCAAAGACTGCAGAACTTTTGAACAGCATTTTTGAAAACGATTTGAAAATTTCGTCATATCTTGCGTGCGACAAAATGTTCGGTAATTAACGGTTATTTTCTTTTAAAAACAAAATTTACATGTACAAAGATCTACTTCATTTACGGAACCACGTGACACATTCTGTGTTCAAAATTTGTGAAGAAATCACGAACCACGATTGCGCTATCAAGTGTTGAAATTATGTCGTCAACATCTTTTCAGATCTTGCGTGCGACACCTTCTTGCGTTCAACATAAAATGTCACTACCTTATCGAGTTTAATGGGTAAAACTAACTATTTGTTGTCTTAGTTTAATCTTCTTAATTAAAAGCGTAATAAAACCGAACTTCTAAGATGAATTTTAATTGAGATTAGCGAAAGAGCGGGCACGCAAGTCGACCTTAAAGTAAAAGAATGATAACACGAGCGTTTGTCGTGTTGTCTTGCGTGCAACACATTGTCCAAAAAGGAAAATGTATATTTTTCTCAGACGTTTTTTAAGTTGAAACCTTGAAACTTCACACACATTTGGGGTTTAATCGCCCCCATGCATGGTAAAAGTCTTGTTGACCCTTGTCAGATTTCAAGGTCACGGCTGGGTCACATGTGGTTCAGAAAACGGATGAAACATATTTTTTCAGAGATTTTTGAAGCTAGAACCTTCAAACTTCAAACAACGCTTTTGCTTAATGATTGTTCAACATGGAGAATTCAAGGTTGATCCTTGAGAAATGTGAAGGTCACAGCAGGGTCTCGTGTGGGTAAAAAAAAAAAACATAACCTTTTTCTCAGAGTTTTTCAAAGCAAGAACCTTGAAAGTTCACATCTTTGGGCTTAATAGCCTCCATACACGGTTAAAGTCTTGTTGACCTTTGTCGAATCTCAAGGTCACATGGGCAAATCAAAAACACGAAAATGCATCATTATCTCAGTTGTTTTTAAAGGGAGAGCCTTCAAACATCACACAACTCTCAACTCCGACTTAAAGAAGTTAAGGTAGATCCTTGTCACATGTCAAGGTCACAGAAAGGTCTCGTACGGGTAAAGCAAACAAAACAAACAGATAATATTCATTTTTTCAGCTTTGTTGTTAGCTAGAATAGAGGCACATGCCACCATTCCATTCAACATGACTCATAGAAATGTATGATGTATGACGTAATTGCATTGTGTGTAATGACGCGGCTGCATCTGTAGTTATTCCAGCCTTTGAAGAAATGGCGTTTTTCCTTGCTTGGACACATTTTTCCTTTTCTTGGATGTTTCCGGAGTTTGGGTGAGTTTGGTGTATATGGTTGAACACAATTTAAAATTTGCATAAAAGTGTATTAAAATAAACAGTGGTAGCCAGTCTCATCTGTTGTGTCGACAATTTAATCTCTTTTGTGTGACCTCAACTTGACCCCTCTGAATGCTCTCAATCATGGAAATTGACCACACTTTGATTATAACCAAACAACATCAAAACTTTGGAATGTGTGAAGTTTCAAAGGTGTTGCTTAAAAGGCGTTCGTGAAAATGACAATTGTATGTGTCTGACTTCAATGCGACCCCGCTGCGACCTTGACGTTTGATTTTATCAACCAGACTTTCATCATGTGTGAATGACTTCAAACACTATAAAACTAGTTGAAGAAATTGACAATTTTTCAAAGTTTAAGCCAGATGGCACTGCTGTGACCTTGAAATTTGACAAACATTAACCAGGCGGTCACCTTTTTTAGAAAATATCCTTAAAGGATCTTTAACCTCACTGTGACCTTGGAATTTGATGAGGTTTAATTTAACTTGCGTAGTGTGCCAAGTTTCAAGGCCCTAGCTTCAAAAACATATGAGAAAACCTCATTGAAAAATGTATATGTTTGACCTCAACGCGACCCTGCTGTGACCTTGACTTTTTCAACCAGACTTTAATCGTGTGTGAACATTATACACTAGAACTGTGTGTATTTTCAAAGCTCGTGCTATAAACGCGCTGAATAAATTGAAAATATTCCACATTTGGACCAGATGTGACCCCGCTGTGACCTTGAACTTTGACAAAGATTAACAAGCAGGTCACTTTTAATGAGGTTTTATAAAAATGCTGAAAGTATGTGAAGTGTGTAAAGTCTAACTGATCTAGTATTAAAACATGTAAGACGTGACAACGACAATTTTCCAGTTTGCAAAGGAAATTTAACCTCGCTGTGACCTTGAAATTCAATGTTGTTTAATGTGATGTGCACCATACCTGGAGGTCATTATACTTTGGTTGTGTGCCAAGTTTCAAAGCCCTAGCTTTAAAAACGTGCGAGATAACCTTAATGCTATGACTCAGTGCCGTTTTGAATGATATAACGAACAAAATTATCGTTATTTGTAAAATCATTTGGGTAAATTTATCTTTTCTTTTCGTAATTGGGTTCCAGCATCTGTTGTCTTAACAAAAATCACAATATCAGTCGTGTTTGTCAACTTTTATTTTTTAGCCCCTTTGTCCGCTTTTCGTGCGCACCTTTTGGCACTTAGTCATATATAGATCTCAAGAATGAACGGACCGATCGTCACCAAACTTGGTGAACAGGTTCTATACATTCCTGAAACGGTCCTTACAAAAATTGGGACCAGTCAAACACACGGTTAGGGAGTTATTGGTGGATTAAAATTATACAACGACTTATAGAGGCACACCCCCGTTGGTCAAAGGGAAATAACCATTCTCACTGCCACCAACTGAGAAGGTTATTTCCCTTTATAGGGGGTGTTTTTCCTATCGGAGGAATTTCTTGTTGTTGTTGCTTACTGTACATGACATACATTACGTGTAAAATCCAGTTCTTTAACAGGCAACAAACCTTGCAAATTTCCAGAAGCTGCAATCTGAAGCGACCTATCTCTGATTCTAGCAGACGATCTCTCCAATGTTTAACACAAAATCAGCAAACTCTCCTGTCACATAGAACGTCCATTATTATATAGTGCAATGTTGAAATGAAGTTACCGGTCTGAAACATTTAGTCGTTTCTTCTGAGACAATCCTTGTTCTCTTATCATCTACAGATTTACCGCTGTCTTCACCACGCGAATTCACAACAGAAGTCAGACTTTCGAACATACAATCTACGTAGGCAAGCATGATACGTCATGACGTCATATGATTCCTAGCATATTGACGTAATGCTAAACATCCGGTTATCCCGAGTTTTCTCCGTAATACATGTCCGTGGGTTTTTCAATGTTCGGTTATTTCCGTGGCTTCATGCGGAAAGGGAACCGTCGTCTGCAATCAGTCAACGACATGGACCATTCTGGTCATTGTTGCTGACAAAAACATGATTTTAACACAGAATGTAATGTCAGAATAGCTATATAAACGCTATTGTGTTTTAATCGTAGCAATAGGGTCCGATATTTAGACGAGACAAGTATAATGCCGACGAGTCGGAGACTAAGAATAAAGTAAAACAATAGGGACTATTTGAATGACGCGCATTTGACACTCAGTCTGAGTGATTAGGCTGAAATGAAATTGCCTACAAAATGTCGTCTGCATGACTGCATGTTCGACCCGTGTTGTTCTTTGTATAAATAGCTTAAACAATGACAACTCGTTGATTACTGGAAAATAAACCACTCGTGGGTATTTGCAGCCGCTTGGTAATTCACTCGTGTGCTCCGCACACTCGTGAATTACCAAGCGGCTGCAAATACCCACTCGTGGTTTATTTTCCAGTAATCAACTCGTGGTCATTGTTTAAGCTCTATATAACATATGTATATGTTTTTGGAATCAGAAAATGATGGGGAATAAGATGAACGTAAATTTGGATCGTTGTATAAAAAAAATAATTTTTTTACAATTTTCAGATTTTTAATGACCAAAGTCATTAATTAATTTTTAAGCCACCAAGCTGAAATGCAATACCGAAGTCCGGGCTTCGTCGAAGATTACTTGACCAAAATTTCAACCAATTTGGTTGAAAAATGAGAGCGTGACAGTGCCGCCTCAACTTTCACGAAAAGCCGGATATGACGTCATAAAAGACATTTATCAAAAAAATGAAAAAAACCTGTGAGGATATCATACCCAGAAACTCTCATGTCAAATTTCATAAAGATCGGTCCAGTAGTTTAGTCTGAATCGCCCTACACACACACACAGACATGTATACATACACCACGATCCTCGTCTCGATTCCCCCCTCTACGTTAAAACATTTAGTCAAAACTTGACTAAATGTAAAAATGAGCTGCATGTTTGTATAGGCCTGGTAAGGGGAAACAGTAGAGTCATTTTATGAAGTAGTCTTTATGAAGAAATAATTAACCAGAGGAAAGTAATGATTGAAGTAAATGTAAATAAAATTAGGTATACTTTTGACGTACTTATTATGTTCTTATCCACATTGCAAAGTATGTGTAGATCGCGAGATATTTTCGAAAAACCTGGTCTCATGCGTAAGGCAAACGGGCAATAGCACACAACCCTCCACCGTAAACTTCTCCCTCTCACACGCACACGCATAAACACACACACACACACACACACACACACACACACACACTCTCTCTCTCTCTCTCTCTCTCTCTCTCTCTTTCTCTCTCTAGCTCTCTCTCTCTCTAGTTCTCTCTCTCTAGCTCTCTCTCTCTAGCTCTCTCTCTCTAGCTTTCTCTAACTTGTTTGTTATTCGTGTGTGCGTGTTTTTTGGGGGTGTTTTTTGGGGGTGTTTTTTTCGTGGGTTTTTTCTTCTTTCTTGTGCTCTTTCTAACTTTTTCCGCATTAATTTTGTTTCCATTTAATATTCTGGTTGCATTTAGCACTTTTCATTCATCAATTCGTTCCATTTGTATGCTTTTTGTGTGTGTGAATATGATATGTTTAGTATTTGTTTAAGGACAGGTTGTTAGACAAGGTCAAGGCAATGTGCCTTAAACCTTTATCCAAGTTGTAAAATAAAGTTCGTTCGTTCGTTAAACGCTGTTGAGGTTCCCCGTGCTGTCAATTTACCCCTGACGGCGAGGTATCACCTCCAGTTTAGCTTCCAGCGAGAACTTAGTCTTCTTCTTCTTCTTCTTCTTCTTCTTCTTCTGCGTTCGTGGGCTGAAACTCCCACGTACACTCGTGTTTTTGCACGAGTGGAATTTTACGTGTATGACCGTTTTTACCCCGCCATTAAGACAGCCATACGCCGCTTTCGGAGGAAGCATGCTGGGTATTTTCGTGTTTCTATAACCCACCGAACTCTGACATGGATTACAGGATCTTTTCCGTGCGCACTTGGTCTTGTGCTTGCGTGTACACACGAAGGGGGATAAGCCACTAGCAGGTCTGCACATAAGTTGACCTGGGAGATCGGAAAAATCTCCACTTAACCCACCAGGCGGCCGCGGCCGGGATTCGAACCCTCGACCTTCCGATTAAGAGGCCGACGTCTTACCACCCCGCCACAGCGCCCGTCACTTAGTCTTCAAATTAAAACAAACCCATTTCGCGTTATTTTGGGGGTTCAAACAAAAGTTTCATTTCATTGCAACATCGCGAGTCAAGCACACATGCTTTACTTGGATCCGGTCTCGGGGATATGCTTATACAGTGGAACCCTCTTTTTATCCCCCCCCCCCCCCCGACTCCCCCCTCCCCCCCGCCAAAAAAAAAAAAATAAGACCTTGATTTATCACATTTTCTATTCATAACCTCGATAAATGTACCTCTAGTTTTAGACTCCCTCCTTTTCTAAAGACCCGATTTTCCTACATGTTTTTTAAGTCTTAAAAGGGAGGGGTGGGGGGAGGGGGCCTCTGTATACCTGATCCATACTTCTTTCCCACTCCAGATCTACGCTACACTCCAATCACACGACACCACCAAGAAGAGCTCCTGCTATGGCCAATGGGCGAGGTGAGCGTGAAAAGGCTGCGGCCGTTACCTGTGGTGAGGAAAGTGCGCACTCCTAGCCCACCACGCAGGCGCTTCCTCTTGCCTCTGGGAGAGGACGAGAGCATGGAGGTGTTCAGCCGTGAGACCAGCATGATGGAGAGACGCTGCAAGGCATTGGAGATGGAGACAGATATGATGATCAACAACAAGTGTGTGACGGGTAAGAGTTATATGTTGATTCTTCAGACCTGAGACCAGCATGATGGAGAGACGCTGCAAGGCATTGGAGATGTAGACAGATATGATGATCAACAACAAGTGTGTGACGGGTAACAGTTCTATGTTGATTCTTCAGACCTGAGACCAGCATGATGGAGAGACGCTGCAAGGCATTGGAGATGGAGACAGATATGATGATCAGCAACAAGTGTGTGACGGGTAAGATTTCTAGTTTGATTCTTCAGTCCTGAAACAAGCGCGCTGACGAAATTGGAGTCCTGAGATAAATAAGCATGATGGAGATTGAGACGCTGCAAAGCATTGGAGAAAGATATGATGAGGACTTAGAAATGTACTATGCTGCAGATACGCTGCATAACCTTGAAGAAAGATGTTACCAGCTACAAGTGATTAAGGGAAGGGGGGGGGGAGTGTTTGTTTGTCGCTAAGAAAAAAAGAGAGGGGGGGGGGGGGGATCATTAGACGACGTTCGGAAATAACTCTGTCGTGGGTTACACTTTCACATGTATCTAGCCTCAGTGTTTCTATGGAAAAGAAAGGAAAAATAAAGGAAAGCATATCTTAGTGGAACATATTTTGATAAAAGAGGCTCGGGGTTCAGGGCTTTATTTATGCTGCGAGGTCGTGTAGCCATGTGGCAAGCCTTCCTAGATCCTGTAAGGTATGTCACTCAGATGGGAAGGTGTGCAACAGATACTCTCCTTAAACCAACATATATTCTACTTAGACAAACATATACTCTGCTTAGACCAACAGATATTCTGCTTAGACCAACAGATACTCTGCTGCGACCAACAGATACTCTGCTAACAGATACTCTGCTTAGACCAACAGATACTCTGCTTAGACCAACAGATACTCTGCTTAGACCAACAGATATTCTGCTTAGACCAACACATACTCTGCTTAGACCAACAGATATTCTGCTTAGACCAACAGATATTCTGCTAAGACCAACAGATATTTTGCTCAGACCAACAGATATTCTCCTTAGACCAAAAGATACTCTCCTTAAAGCCTGTCATTAATTGGGCGAAGACAACTACGCGAAGTATGCTTCGCGAAGCTGGCCGCGCGAAGTCGACTTCGGGCTGAATTTAGGACCGCCTTTAACCAACAGATACTCTCCTTAGACCAACAGATACTCTCCTTAGACCAACAGATACTCTCCTTAGACCAACAGATACTCTCCTTAGACCAACAGATACTCTCCTTAGACGAATACTTCATCAGTTCCAGATTCTCAAACGTTAAAGTTGCGGGGTCAGTTACTGAGACAATTAATCATGCTTGATAGACGATGCCAGGACTTGCAGAGGGCTCGATCCTAAAAGCAGTCATGAAGCCTTTGGGGTATGTTCTATGGGCCAGCAACACAGTAACACATTCGGTCGACTGTCGTTGGACGAGTGAAATGCATTATTCCGACGAAATCGGGCTTTATGGAAAAGATTTTAGTCGGCCGACGGCTCTGCCTCTTCGCACGGGGAGTTGCTCGATTATAGTGTTGCCCTTCCCCTAGCACCGCGTTCGGACAACCGCAGTCGGGTGACGAAACGGTGGTCCGACTGTCAGTGCACTGTGCCCACCGCCAGTCCATGAAACCGGCTCCTGGTGGTGTTTCAGACCTGAGGATGAAGACCCTGGAGACCCAAGAACGCACGCTGCGGAACTGGGAGACGGAGTGTCAGCAGAGGAACGCTCTGTGCAGGACCATGGCCTGCAAGTCCGGCGTTGCCCCAGAGAACCTGGCCTCCACCCGACTCCGCACCCTCCCGCCCTTGCAGAACCACAGTGGGCCATCTTACGGACCCGAGTCCGACTTCCCCCAGCGGACCCAGAGTGCGAGGTTTGTTACCTCATCCCCACCCCCCCTCCTGCTTCGTTTTACTACATCGCTTCGCAGAAGTAGTTTTTGCTTTCACTAATAGGCCAAAAGTGTACGCGTCTCGTTACATTTGACGTCGTCGACTGTACGATTTGGTTGCTGTTAGTCAAATCGTAGTAGAATAGTTGAATGTGTGCTATGCGTAAAGGGTACATACTTCAGACCTTTGTTGACTCAAAAGTTTTTAGGTTTTTAGAAACTGAACAATACTTTCCCAAAGAAGATGAAGAATGAACGATGCCAACATGTTACCTAGTGTACCAAACACTTCCGTAGTTGGGAGCACAGGTATATGATCTTAAAAGTTCCTATTACCCTTCATTGGCTCTGTCGACGTCCGTTTTTAAAGACTTGCTTCACTTTATATAATAAACCAACCATAGAGCGTCATCGTCTTGAACGAAATCTGCAAAATCTCCAAATTTGAACTCTGGGTGGGGAAATCCTTTTGTGAAATGACGTCAGCACCTTTTGGCTGTTGGTCAATGCATTTCGGAGCTGGAGTGCCAACATAATGTCTGACACACTTGAAAACGAATGCTACTTTGTTTTGCTTTGGAAACTGACACGAAATGAACGGGATCATTAGGGCAGTTATAATCTTAACTTACCAGTGAGATCGAAAGAACGAACAGTACACAAATACGAACGGAGCGACTCGGAAGCCGACGAGCTGATACTGATCTCAATGTTCGAGAACTCACGTGTACTAGTACTACTCGAAGTTAAAAATTCGCTTTTTACCTCTAGGCCCTGAAGATAGTGAGCTCGGTTGGCTGGTCTAGGGTTCGAATTTCTAAACAGGCAAAATTAAGAGTAATTTTCAAAACAAATTCATTTTTTTCTAATTTTCCTTTATTTTCTAACCTCGTACGTCTTTTGTTCTGTTCCTTTTTACATTTAGTCAAGTTTTGACTAAATGTTTTAACGTAGAGGGGGGGATCGAGACGAGGGTGTGGTGTGTGTGTGTGTGTGTGTGTGTGTGTGTGTGTGTGTGTGTGTGTGTGTGTGTGTGTGTGTGTGTAGAGCGATTCAGAGAAAACTACTGTACCGATCTTCATGAAACTTGACATGAGAGATTCTGAGTATGGTATCTCCAGACGGCTTTTTTCATTTTTTTTTATAAATGTCTTTGATGACGTCATATCCGGCTTTTCGTGAAAGTTGAGGCTGCACTGCCACGCTCTCATTTTTCAACCAAATTGGTTGAAACTTTGATCAAGTAATCTTCGACGAAGCCCGGACTTTGGTATTGCATTTCAGCTTGAAGGCTTAAACATTAATTAATGAGTTTGCTCATTAAAGTTATCATTAAAATCGATTTTTCGCAAACAGATTTAAAATTGATTGCATCGTATTTTTCATCACATTCTGAATCTAAAAATATATACATATGTCCTGTTTACTCTTACAATGTGATCACAATTAACGAAAATAGATTAATTAATCTTACGATTAAAATTTAAGAAATCGATCCAAAAATGATTTCATCTTATTCTTTATCATTTCCTGATTCCAAAAACATATAGATATGATAGGTTGGATTCAAAACAAGCTCAGACAGTTAACAAGAATACAGAAAAGCGCCCTTTCCTGCTTAGCACAATACGCTACCGCGCTAATCTGGCGTGTCAATATCACTACGTTTTGCACGTGGGAGGTGAGCGATTTCCTTCACGCGGGGATTGACGAAGCTGTTCTGTCTTGGTGAAAAAATACAGTGCGTTCAGTTTCATCCCGTCAGTTTGAAAGCTTGACTAAATGTAGTAATTTCGCCTTACGCGACTTGTTTTCATTCTCAAGGTTTTGAGTGATGAATTGAAGATCGAATCAATCAAAGTGCTGCGTAATTATTGAGTATTTCCAGTGCACGATTTCCCAGAACTACTCATCCTATTTTCTAATAATATCGGCTTTTGGGAAATGCCCAATAGGCGATTGTATCACGCTCGTCGACTCAGTGTAGGCTTAGATAATGGTCGTTAACCGCTTCTCTCCTTCTTCTGCTTTCCCGTTAACCACTTCTAATCAATGTACTTCTGGTTGGGAGGCATATTAGTTAAAGCAAGGGGAACTACGCCAATAAAACTAAGTGTCCTTAAAAAGCACATGTTTAAAGTCTTTTGTTTCATCATCTACCTATTCCAAACAAGATAAAAAAAAAAAAATACCCCTACCCTTGTGCTCCCAAAGGAAAGTTCGAGATTGATTGTACATGCATACATTCTCTCCTTCCACCACAGAACGGGTCTATTTACAACAGGTACTACCCTGGCACCGCTTTCTTCCAGCTGCCCGAGTACATAGGCCCTGAGGATGACTGCCTCATGGTCAGTCTCAAATGGTCGGAGAGACAGTTCTACAAGCCCCCGATCAGCATCGTCAAGCCGGATCTGGACGAGGAGATTCTCTTCAACGACTACCGTGGAAATCGCCCTGAGGTCAGACTAGTGTTATGCCTTCATTGACGAATAAGAAGTTAAATAAAATATAAAATAAAAAAAGGTTTATTGGTGAAACCTTTAATACAATGCGATACGATACGGCACTACTACCAGACAATTCGTAACATGGACGAGTACCTCGAAATGTTTTTGTCTACGAACTCTGTTTCATTGGAAAACATTTCTTCTTCTTCTTCTTCTTCTTCTTCTTCTTCTTCTTCTTCTTCTTCTTCATCATTAGTTTTTGACTCACATGCGAAGCAAAAGTGAGTCTATGTACTCACCCGAGTCGTCCGTCCGTCCGTCCGTCCGTCCCGGCGTCCGTCCGTCCGTCCGGAAAACTTTAACGTTGGATATTTCTTGGACACTATTAAGTCTATCAACACCTGATGCGGCCTGATGGTGTATGGTTACAAGATCTCAAAAAACATGTGCAGCAACTTGACCTCACTTCAAGTTCAAGGTCACAGGGGCCGTAATTGTTGTCTTAAAAATGACAATTTTTCACATTTTCGCATTTTTTTCTGAAGTTATCGAGAATGGCAACCTTAGCTATGTATGCTATACAGGGCAATGTAAGCCCTATCTTTGGACACCAGTTTGGTTGATCTTGCTTCAAGGTCAAGGTCGCAAGGGTCCTTTAAAGTTGGATTGTATACATATTTTGAAGTGACCTTGACCCTGAACTATAGAAGATAACTGTTTCAAACTTAAAAATTATGTGGGGCACATGTTATGCTTTCATCATGAGACACATTTGGTCACATATGATCAAGGTCAAGGTCACTTTGACCCTTATGAAATGTGACCAAAATATGGTAGTGAACCACTAAAAGTGACCATATCTCATGGTAGAAAGAGCCAATAAGCACCATTGTACTTCCTATGTCTTGAATTAACAGCTTTGTGTTGCATGACCTTGGATGACCTTGACCTTGGTAGGAAAAATGTGTAAAGCAGTTCTTAGTGTATGATGTCATTGCTAGGTTTAGTTATTTGAAGGTCAAGGTCATGTAAAGGTCAAGGTCAAGCATGTGAGTCGTATGGGCTTTGCCCTTCTTGTTGATATTATTTTTGAGGGGCAGAAAGGGGTGGGGGTAGGGGTGATCTCCTTCTACAACTGAGGGCATAACTAAGGAACTTGGTTCGGAGAGGGAGGGAGAGGATTTACCCACCTGAGGAATTGTATTTTTTCAATCCAGACAACAAGCGAGCAAGACACATTGAAGCAACTGTGTATTCGAGGCGTGGGCCTCCTCCCCGAGCCCGTGTTCGAGTCCGCCCGCAACACATCACTGACAGCGGAAACGTCGTTGTCGGGCGAGTTGAGAGACTTCTGCTTCAGGAGAACCTCTTCACAGAGTCTGCGCAGACTCAGCAAGTTTGAACCCTACCCTTGTGGCCCGCGTTTGGAGTCGCCCTACTTCGTCAGAAACGTCGTTCCGGCCTTCAAGTTGGATAGGTTCACGTTCATGTGGGGTCAATATTGGTTCCATGTAAGTATATACATGTCCTGTACAGTCTGAACTGGGCGCACAGTAATGGCAGTATGATTGCAAGAAGCATTCAATATTTTGATCCAGTATTCGTTTTAGTTCCCATCCCCTCATAATGTGGTGACTAGCCTCTCATGAATTTGTTTCCTGAAGTCCCATGAGACTTGGTAAGGCCTTCTCATAACCACAGCTAATTATACTAAAGCAATCTGTACATTTGTATAACCATTAACAAATATTAAGAATGAATATGTGTTCGTTTGCCAGACTGAACACCAGACATAAACATAATCAATATGTTTTATGCAAGGCAGTAGCAAAGGTTGCAACAACAACAAACAAGTCTACATTTAGTCAATCTTCCGAACTCACAGAATAAAACTCAACGCATTGGAATTTTTCACCAAGATAATAGCTTTGCCGATACCACGCGGCCAAGAAAGCGCTTACACATTCACAGGAAAAGCGTACTGGCCCACTAATTGCTTGAAGTGACAAACCAGTATAGCGCAGTGTAGCGCTAGCGCTTCACAGGAAAGCACGCTTTTCTTTATTCTTTTTAATTTTCTGAGCTCTTTTGAAAATCCAAACATAACATATTATTTTTTATGTTTTTTGATTCAGGAAATGATACAGAATAAGATGCAATCATTTGTATATCAATAACTGACAATTTAATTTTAATAATTATTTTGAAATTTTCAATGACCAAACTCATTATTAAATTTTCAAGCTTCCAAGCTGAAATGCAATCCCATAGTCCGGGCTTCGTCGAAGATTACTTGACCAAAATTTCAATCACTTTGATTGAAAAATGAGGGTTCAACTTTCACTAAAAGCCGGATATGACCTCATCAAAGACATTTATCAAACAAAGACAAACTTGTCTATGGATACCATCAGGCAGAATTTGAATGTAAAATTTCATAAAGATCAATCCAGTAGTTTTCTCGGAATCGTTTTATATACGCACACATACAGAGCACAATCCTTGTTTCGATTCCCAGTCTAAGTCAAAACATTTAGTCAAAACTTTACTAAATGTAAACACAGTCACTAGTTCATATTTAGGGCAAGATAATCAATATTTCTTATGCGAGGCTGCAGCAAAAGATGCAACAGCAACAAAATGAAGAGCCACGGATTCATCTTCTGGGTAGACTTTGGAGAATTTAGTCCGTGATAAGCTGCATGTCGGGTACAGTTAATCCCGGACTAAAGTCTCTAACCTCGACTCTTGCATACCGACCCAGGGCATAGTGGAGATCGGCATCGTAAGCAACGCTGGGGAGAAAGGCTCGACCCAAATCCTGCTGGCCAACCCAGGGTGCTGTGTCATGCGCTACTCGTGGAGACGGGTGCCACGTGTAGATCATTTCAACACAGGCCGCTACAGAACGTCGCCCTTCATCTTCGACTTTTCCGACGGAATCATTCTGCCTGAACAAAAGGTGGGTTACTGCTTTAGAAGGTGGGGGAATATAAGAGCAGATCGACTGTTGCAGTGCAAATCTTGCTTGACTTTTTGTGTGTCTTGGTTTTAAAGTTTTCTATTAATGCTCCATATAAGTGCACCTGTGCGGGAAAATAGCTCAGTCGGTAGCGGCGCTTGCTTCAAAACCAGTTGTTGGTATCGGCGTGGGTTCGATCCCCACTTTCGGCGAGGGATTTATTTCCCAGAGTCAACTTAGTGCAGACTCTCCTCGGTGGCCGAACACCCCCGTGTGCACGCATGCGCACGATAAAGAACCCAAGCTCACAGCGAAAGTCTCAGGGCTTGGAAGCATGAATACACGCATGCAGAAAAAAAGGTTTAAAAAAATGGGGAGCGCCGCATACTGTATAACCTTTAGCCGAGCGCAAGTGCCTTCAGACGGGTCTCACTGTACATAAGCAGATTTTTAACTACACCAAGAACGTTGTAACCAAGATCGTACACTCCGCTAAGACACTTTTTCTGCAGACTCAGATTGCCACTTGTTCTTCTAGCAAGAAACTGTTTGATATTTGCAACCGCTTGACTGGCCGCACTAAGGTGTCCCCACTCCCCACTGTATTTCCTGTTAGTGAGCTGCCTGATGTTTTTAGTGATTTTTTCATCCAGAAAGTAGCTGATATTAGATCAGAACTTGACACGCTAGCTGTTAATTCTGCTGCACCCACTCATGTTGATGCTTCCCCTGCCTGTACGTTTTTAGCATTCCAGAAAGTCAGTGAGAAGGACCTTAGAGAGATTATTTTGAAATCCAAACCTACAACTTGTCCACTTGATGCATTGCCCACACCATTACTTGTTGAAAACCTTGATCTTCTGTTGCCTGTTCTCACCCAGATTGTTAATGATAGCCTGTTGTCTGGTGTTTTTCCATCATTGTTCAAAACTGCACTTGTGAAACCGCTCCTTAAGAAATCCAATCTCGATGTAAATGTCTTAAAGAACTACCGCCCTGTTTCTAACCTTTCATTTTTGTCAAAGATCATTGAGAAAGTAGTTTTAAAGCAGCTGTTAGTGTATTTGAACACTCATGATCTGATCTCGCATTCTCAGTCAGCATACCGTCCTTCTCACTGTACTGAGACTGCCCTGCTCAAGGTGACCAACGACATTCTGTCTGCTCTGGATGGTGGTGATGTGTCTGTGCTCACCCTACTGGACCTCTCGGCAGCGTTTGACACAATAGATCATGTCACACTGCTGAGCAGGCTCCAGACCTTGTATGGCATCTCTGGTCCAGCGCTGGCATGGTTTGAGTCCTACCTTACGGATAGAACTCAGGCTGTGCTTGTCGATGGCCAGAGATCAGCCCCAGCCCCCCTTGTTTTCGGTGTCCCTCAAGGCTCTGTACTTGGCCCCGTCCTCTTCATTATGTATACCAAACCCTTGTCTGCCCTCATTCAAAATCATTCCGTTTCAAACCAGTCTTTTGCAGATGATACCCAGTTGTATAAGCCTAGTTCCCCCGCTGAGACACATGCCGCCATCCAGACCATTCAGACCTGTATCTTAGATGTTAAGTCATGGATGGTAGAAAATAAGTTAAAACTAAATGATGATAAGACAGAGGCACTTCTGTGCATGAAAAAGTCCACTAAGTTCCCAAATTCTCAACCTTCGTCTGTCCAAGTAGGCAATACCGACATCTCTTTCTCTTCTTCAGCTAGAAACCTCGGCTTCACCATCTCTTCAGACATGACACTCAACAAGCACGTCTCCAACATCTGTAGATCCGCATACTTTGAACTCCGCAAGATCGCAACCATCCGCCATACTCTGTCCGTTCAAACTACAAACACTCTAGTCTGCTCTCTTGTTCTTTCTAAACTTGACTACTGTAACTCTCTTCTCTCTGGCTGTCCACTCTACCTCCTGCACAAACTACAGAAAGTTCAAAATTCTGCAGCACGCCTGATCCTCAAAGCACGAAAAAAAGATCATGTCACACCACTTCGCCGCACACTCCACTGGTTACCCATCCAAGCCCGCATTGAATACAAACTGTCCACTCTCTGCTTTCACTTCTTCTCTGCCTCGTCTCCTGCTTATTTCTCTGAACTTCTCACTGTATACACTCCTGCTAGACAACTCCGCTCCTCTTCTGATAGCCGCACCCTAGTCATCCCACACACAAAATCAAAAGCATATGGACAACGCACTTTTGCATTTTGCGCATCTACTCAATGGAACTCTCTCCCCTCTCACATTCGCCACTCTCAGTCAGTACAGTCATTCAAGCGAGCACTCAAAACTCACCTCTTCCAGAAACACAACTCCTAAAGTCGCAACATTTTGCCATCCTGTTCTGTAACGGTTCCATCTCTATTCAGCTTGTTATTTTTGTCTTTTGTTTTAAATTATTATAAATATAATTTTTCACTGCAGTAGTCCTTTAACTTTAACCCTTAGCTGTAAGCTAGATATGCACAAGTCATGTCGGTGCCACATAATGCTGACACACATGTTCCTGTGCATAGTTTATGGATAACGTGTAGTTGGGAAGTTAAGAGTAGAAATAATTAGTATTTAGTGTAGGAGGAGGGTTGGGGGTGGGTAGGGTGGGGGTGGGTATGGTTTACTTTGAGCAGGTCGGTTTCAGTTTTAATAAACAATTCTAGAGAATTGTGTATCTTATATTTGAGTCTTTCGTGTTTTAGACATTGATGCATTTAATAGTTTTAACGAGTTGCCTTTTGTTTTATCATTCTGGTGTTTATCTAGATGTGCTGTGTATCTTATAAGAAGTTCTTAAAAGTTCGAAGTTATTTTAGCATATAGGTTTTTTATGGTCTTAACAGTTAAACATGTATTACGTTATCATTAAGATTCATGCTTTGTTAGCACTAAGCAGTTGTTTTAATCAGTCTGGTTTTCTCTTGTTTTCATCTTATGAACATTCTAAATGTTAGACTAACTTATTGTCTTGTACAGAATAACAACTGTGTGAATGGTGCTATACTGAATGAAAGAGTGTGACATGAAGTTCTTGTACATCATTGTAAAGAGTGTGAATGACGTTTTTTGTTTAGATGTCAAGCGCTTAGAGCAAGCCTTTTTAACGAAAGTTTTTGATTTAGCGCTATATAAATGTTCTTATTATTATTATTATTATTATTATTATTATTATTATTATTATTATTATTATCATTATTATTATTTAAGTTATTGAGACATCCCAGTGCACTAAGGGATTTATAGAGCAAATCGAGAAAATTCATTATTGAACGAAGCGCATAGCGCTGAGTTCAATAATTATTTTCGAGATTTGCTCTATAAATCCCTTAGTGCACTGGGATTGTTTCAATAACGATATTGTCGGTACCGCCAGAGAAAAAAGAAGATACAACACGCACATTTTGCTACGCGCATTTGAATAGGCATAACTGTGTGGTCAGGTCGTATAGAAGATCTACTTTTGTGTGGGCTGTCTCGTGTGTCGTGCTTTCATCACACGCAAACTCTTGTTTTAATTTCTGTTGGTAAATTCCAGTGTAGCGTTAAGCTAAACAGTGATGATCTTTCTCTCATTTGAACTCGGAGAAAGGACTGTGCTTTCAGTTATTTGCGGTTCGAAACCTTCATCGAGCTTCGACAGATTGACTGTGCAGAGTTGTGCCCCTTGCCAAGGTCGACGGAAAGCCCATTTTCAAAATAAACGTGGCATGTTTTTCGTGTGGTATCTTCCCTCATCGGGGAGTCTGGTACTAAATATGAACGGTAAGAATGCTCTGAACCCTACACGTATTATATCCCCATCGTTTTATCGTTCACATTTGCCTAACATGTTAATTTGCTGAGCGGGATTTATGTCGTCTGCTAGGCTATTGCACTGAGTCTCATTTCAAAAACAAAAATTGCTCGTCCCGTTGCACTGAGTCTGCACACATAAAGCAGGCTGGTAATAAGTCTTATATGTGGTAAGAACGTTCTAAACCCTACACGTTTTCGATTCCGATTGTTCTTGCCTTAAAATAAACGGAAAACATTCATTTACTGAACAGATGCAGTCGTATTTCAGTGTAGTCTGCTACGTGCTGATCTAGCTGCTACGTTATCGGAATAACACTTGTGTTTTCTGTTAGCTGCTGGGAATTGTATACTAACTCATCATTTGGTAATGTGGATAATAAGGTACATGCCACCAACATGGCATAATTATGAGAGGAATCTTCGCAAGTCGAAACTGAAAAATTAACCATATCCACATATCGAGACTCTGGGAGTTACTTCCCTTGTTTTAGGAAGCAAACACACACAAATGCTGCTAACAAGCGCTGTGCTTGGGGACAATGTAAAACGGATGATAGGTATCCTGAACGCTGTGTTGGCGTGAAATTCATCCCATTTGTGAAACCGGGAAAGCATCTGTACCATCTAGATCGCTGCCTTCGCTGGATAAAAGCCTGCAATCGCCCAGCTTACCAGTTGAACGTCAACACAATCAAGTCGTACACGTACATTTGCAGCAAGGTCAGATCTCACACGACTTTGATTCAAGGCCTATTGCTAATTTTTTGATGGTTTGGTCTCAGTGTCACAAAAATATGACGATCTAATCAATCACTGATTTAAAAAACAAGTATGTTGCCCTATTTCCATTGACATTCTTTGTGAAATAGATCTATTTGAAATAGTATTTCACTGCCCCGACCGGCGAACTTGTTGCCGGCTGTATTGAGCTTGTGTGTTCGTGTAGGCTTACTCAAAAAGTCAAAATCACAGTCGTCTCCGAAACAAGCAATAATCAGAGTTGGGGGGAAAACATTTCGTTTGTTCAGTTTTGTTTTGTTCTTGATAGTTTGTTTATCTCTCACACACACACACACACACACACACACACACACACACACACACACACATACATACATACATACATACATACACAAACACACGCGCGCACGCACACACATTGCACGTACGCGCACATACACACACCTACTGAGATATGCCTAACATACACGCACGCTTGCAAACACACACATAATACGCAAACGCAGTTGAATTTCCTCAATACAAGGCGAAAGGCACACACACACCACACACAAATAAACACACACACGCAGTCCCCCCCACACACACACACACACACACAACCCTCACACACACACAAATAAACCCACACACGCAGTCCACCCCCCCACACACAACCCTCACACACACAAATAAACACACACACGCAGTCCACCCCCCCCCCACACACACACAACCCTCTCTGACACACACACCCGCCCAACCCCAGCGTCCAACTCAACTTTCACCAACAACCATACCCTACTCTCACTATCGCTCTCTCTCTCTCTCTCTCTCTCTCTCTCTCTCTCTCTCTCTCTCACACACACACACACACACACACACACACACACACATACATACATACATACACAAACACACGCGCGCACGCACACACATTGCACGTACGCGCACATACACACACCTACTGAACTATGCCTAACATACACGCACGCTTGCAAACACACACATAATACGCAAACGCAGTTTAATTTCCTCAATACAAGGCGAAAGGCACACACACACCACACACAAATAAACACACACACGCAGTCCCACACACACACACACACAACCCTCACACACACACAAATAAACCCACACACGCAGTCAACCCCCCCCCCACACACACAACCCTCACACACACAAATAAACACACACACGCAGTCCACCCCCCCCCCACACACACACACAACCCTCTCTGACACACACACCCGCCCAACCCCAGCGTCCAACTCAACTTTCACCAACAACCAAACCCTACTCTCACTATCGCTCTCTCTCTCTCTCTCTCTCTCTCTCTCTCTCTCTCTCTCTCTCTCTCTCTCTCTCTCACACACACACACACACACACACACATACATACATACATACACAAACACACGCGCGCACGCACACACATTGCACGTACGCGCACATACACACACCTACTGAACTATGCCTAACATACACGCACGCTTGCAAACACACACATAATACGCAAACGCAGTTTAATTTCCTCAATACAAGGCGAAAGGCACACACACACCACACACAAATAAACACACACACGCAGTCCCACACACACACACACACACACAACCCTCACACACACAAATAAACCCACACACGCAGTCAACCCCCCCCCCACACACTCACAACCCTCACACACACAAATAAACACACACACGCAGTCCACCCCCCCGACACACACACAACCCTCTCTGACACACACACCCGCCCAACCCCAGCGTCCAACTCAACTTTCACCAACAACCATACCCTACTCTCACTATCGCTCTCTCTCTCTCACACACACACACACACACACACACACAAGCTCACGCAAGCACAGCCACACACACACACAGCACGCGCATACACACACACTGACACATCACACACAGCACGCGCATATACACACACACTGACACACATCACACACACACACCCACACACACCTTTCGCAGTTCGCTCACAGTTCTTCTCTTTTCCATCGTCGCCATCTTCGAAGCTTGCTTCGCTTTTCAGGGGAGATAACCCGTTTATCACATTCGCTGCTGACTTGTGGGTCAAGTCTAATCAGCGGGTTCTATTTTTAGATCAGTGCAACTGTGGGCGGCACAGGCGCATGCAATCTGTCAGAAAAAAACCACTTCTGCTTTAATTGAAAAGCAGGACATTTATGGTCATAATCATTGGTATTGTGGAGAATATAAGCTACATGTCATTAATTAATTCTGAGGATGAGAGTACAGTCTCGCTTTGGCAAAGGGTGTAAGAATACGCTCTGTGGAAAAGTTAGCGCACTCCAGGAGTGCGCTAACAGATTTAAGCGCATCGCCATTAGCCAATCAACTGGTTCACATCAGTCATGTGACACCAGTACTTACTGACAATTATTATTATTTAAGTTATTGAGACATCCCAGTGCACTAAGGGATTTATAGAGCAAATCGAGAAAATTCATTATTGAACGAAGCGCATAGCGCTGAGTTCAATAATTATTTTCGAGATTTGCTCTATAAATCCCTTAGTGCACTGGGATTGTTTCAATAACGATATTGTCGGTACCGCCAGAGAAAAAAGAAGATACAACACGCACATTTTGCTACGCGCATTTGAATAGGCATAACTGTGTGGTCAGGTCGTATAGAAGATCTACTTTTGTGTGGGCTGTCTCGTGTGTTGTGCTTTCATCACACGCAAACTCTTGTTTTAATTTCTGTTGGTAAATTCCAGTGTAGCGTTAAGCTAAACAGTGATGATCTTTCTCTCATTTGAACTCGGAGAAAGGACTGTGCTTTCAGTTATTTGCGGTTCGAAACCTTCATCGAGCTTCGACAGATTGACTGTGCAGAGTTGTGCCCCTTGCCAAGGTCGACGGAAAGCCCATTTTCAAAATAAACGTGGCATGTTTTTCGTGTGGTATCTTCCCTCATCGGGGAGTCTGGTACTAAATATGAACGGTAAGAATGCTCTGAACCCTACACGTATTATATCCCCATCGTTTTATCGTTCACATTTGCCTAACATGTTAATTTGCTGAGCGGGATTTTTGTCGTCTGCTAGGCTATTGCACTGAGTCTCATTTCAAAAACAAAAATTGCTCGTCCCGTTGCACTGAGTCTGCACACATAAAGCAGGCTGGTAATAAGTCTTATATGTGGTAAGAACGTTCTAAACCCTACACGTTTTCGATTCCGATTGTTCTTGCCTTAAAATAAACGGAAAGCATTCATTTACTGAACAGATGCAGTCGTATTTCAGTGTAGTCTGCTACGTGCTGATCTAGCTGCGACGTTATCGGAATAACACTTGTGTTTTCTGTTAGCTGCTGGGAATTGTATACTAACTCATCATTTGGTAATGTGGATAATAAGGTACATGCCACCAACATGGCATAATTATGAGAGGAATCTTCGCAAGTCGAAACTGAAAAATTAGACACAGCGGGTTCTATTTTTAGATCAGTGCAACTGTGGGCGGCAGAAAAAAAACACTTCTGCTTTAATTGAAAAGCAGGACATTTATGGTCATAATCATTGGTATTGTGGAGAATATATAAGCTACATGTCATTAATTAATTCTGAGGATGAGAGTACAGTCTCGCTTTGGCAAAGGGTGTAAGAATACGCTCTGTGGAAAAGTTAGCGCACTCCAGGAGTGCGCTAACAGATTTAAGCGCATCGCCATTAGCCAATCAACTGGTTCACATCAGTCATGTGACACCAGTACTTACTGACAATTATTATTATTATTCTCTAGGGAAAAGGCAGCCTAAGTTTCCATGAGGGTAACCTCACAGGACTATATGAAATCTTATCCTTATCTTATCCTTATCTTATCCGTATCTTATCCTCTTCCTGTGTCTTTGTATTGTTGCATCTTCCGTTCCAATGCGTATCAATGATGCTTCAATACGGAATTGTTGTATCAGTAGCCCGGTAGCTCAGTTGGTAGAGCACTGGACTTGTGCTCGGAAGGTCGCAGGATCGAATTCGGGCCGGGACGGACACGGGTCAACTTTATGTGCAGACCCAGAGACGGAAGCCATGTCCCACCCCCGTGTCATCACAATGGCACGTAAAAGACATTGGTCATTCTGCCATAAGTGCAGGTGGCTGAATACACCTAAACACGCAGACACCTGGGTAGCGCGACTCCGTTGCTGCTAGCTTTCCACTGGGAGGAAGCGACCCGAATTTCCCAGCGATGGGATAATAAAGTAATGAAAATGAAAATGAGAAAATCTTCTGTCTAAGTCGCGATGCTTATTGCTGATTTTCTTTGTCAATGACAGGTGTCCCTCCGCGTTGAGTTTTTCTCGAAGATTCCAGGTCGCTGGACAGAGCGATGGTACGTGAAGACGACGCCGTCGGTGGGCGTCCGGAAAACTGGGGAGATCCCTGTCAACGTGTGGGGGCAGGCCATGGACATTGACGCCAACGCCAAGGAAAGGAACCTCATGGACGATGAGCTGGAGATGAGTGCTGTGCAGAGGTACGGGGGCGGGGTCAGGGAGGGGGGGGGGGGTCGGGGGGTGTTAGTCGGGGCTCGGGAGCGTTTGTCTTCAACTTCTTCCCCCAACAGATAAGAAATGCAACTTCAGTGAAATTTGTCAAGAGACAGTCACGTTCACACATCATTCGTGAATGAAATGTCTTGTTCGATTGTTATTTTTGAGAACATTTTGGATTATTATTAACGAATGTGTAGCTGATCTGAGCAACTTTATTCCCAAATGAAAAGTATAACTGTGTCAATGTAATTTAGTAGGTTTTGAGTTACTCCTTATGTAACCCCTAAATGCACATTGTGTAGCATTCCATACAATGTATTTCTGTATTTTATATGATTGATGTTTTTTTTATGTGCGTCTGTCTTTATGTGCTGTATAAAGGACAGGTTGGAAGAATAGGCTTTGCCTAAAACCTTTATCCTTTTGTAATAAAGTTCTGAGTCTGAGTCTCGTATCTCTATATATACTGCTCAAAATAATCTAAGGGCCACTCTTAATTTTTGCTTTTATTCTTCAAACGTTCAGAGTTTAATGAAGCCCAAACACAGGCTTCAATTTACTAACAAGACTTGTTGCTTTAGACATTTCTTTACCTTTTTTTAATGGTTTGAAGTTCCCAGGCAGAATTGAAAGCGTACACTTCAAGTCAAAAGAAACGCAAAATTCACGTAGTTTTCCAAAAAGTTTTTGCTTGGTGTGCTGACCAGGCAAGTGAGGGGGACACTTCGAACATGGTGCACGTGCAAGGCGTGACTGTTGTGAGCACTGCTCACCTGCAGTTTTCATTGCTTGGCTATTTAAAGGGCAGTTACACGGGCATGAGTAACCATGCCCCTACGACGAAGACTGAGTGGGGTGAACAGAGAAAGGGCCCTGGCATGGATCCATGACGGCGTATCCATGCGAGAAGTGACCAGAAGACTTGCTGTAAGCCATTCCGTCATCCACAGGCTGAGAGATCGCTTCGAGACCACTAAACGGGGTGAAGAACGACCACGACCTTGACGTCCACGAATCACATCCAGACAAGACGATAGATTCGTCTGTTTGGCTGCCCTGCGTAACCGAAGACTCACCTCAAATGACCTGAGAGGACAACTGAGGATGGCAGCGAATGTCAGAGTCAGTGACCAGACGATAAGGAACCGTCTGCATGAAGCTTGTCTCCACTCCAGGCGCCCAGCAGTGAGAACTCCTCTGACACAAGCTCATCGCCGGGCCCAAGTCGAGTGGTGTCGACGCCATCTTCGCTGGACCAGGCAGCAGTGGTCCAGAGTTCTCTTCACGGATGAGTCCTGCTTCACTGTATCCCATCCGGATGGACGAGTTCGTGTGTGGAGGCGTCAGGGGGAGCGATTCATCGACGGCACTGTTCAAGAGCGGAACCGTTATGGTGGAGGCTCTGTGATGGTGTGGGGCGGGTTCCACCTCCAAGGCAGCACCCCACTCCACCTCGCACACGGCATTTTGACCGGGGTCCGCTACTGTGACGAAATTCTTCAGCCCATTGCCATCCCCGCGCTTCGAGCCATGGGTGAAGGATCCACATTGCAGGATGACAATGCAACCCCTCATCGAGCTTGCATCGTCAACAACTTCCTTGGACAGCATTGCGTTCAGCGCATGCAGTGGCCAGCCAACGCCCCTGATCTGGCACCAATAGAACATCTCTGGGACGTCCTGGGCCGACGCGTGAGAGAAAACCACCCCTTTCCCGGAAACGTGGCTCAGCTTGGTGAGCGACTCCTGCAGGAATGGGAAATAATCCTTCAGAGGACCCTGGGGACTTTGGCGACGATGCATGGAGAGCCTTGCCTCAAACGGAGGTCACACGCGGTACTGAACATGTTGTGATTCCAAATGATTGAGCTGCCTCCCTTTGCCAGCAGATTTCATGTACACAAAGACGTCTGTATGAATTCGAATATTTCGAACGTTTGGGGGAAATAAAACCTTTAAAAAACATGATCTATTTTGAATTATTTGCTTGTTTGCAGTGGACAGTTCTCGAAGTGGCCCTTAAAATATTTTGAGTGGTATCTCTGTCTCTTGTCTCTCTCTGTCTGTTTCACTCTCTCTCTCTCTCTCTCTCTCTCTCTCTCTCTCTCTCTCTCTCTCTCTCTCTCTCTCATTCTGCCCCCCTCACTCTCTCTCTCCCCCCTCTCTCTCTCTCTCTCAATGTACACAAAGACGTCTGTATGAATTCGAATATTTCGAACGTTTGGGGGAAATAAAACCTTTAAAAAACATGATCTATTTTGAATTATTTGCTTGTTTGCAGTGGACAGTTCTCGAAGTGGCCCTTAAAATATTTTGAGTGGTATCTCTGTCTCTTGTCTCTCTCTGTCTGTTTCACTCTCTCTCTCTCTCTCTCTCTCTCTCTCTCTCTCTCTCTCTCTCTCTCTCTCTCTCTCTCTCTCTCTCTCTCTCTTTCTCTCTCTCTCTCTCATTCTGCCCCCCCTCACTCTCTCTCTCCCCCCTCTCTCTCTCTCTCTCTCATTCTGCCCCCCTCACTCTCTCTCTCTGCGGGAACATACCATTACGTCCCAGTACCATTACGTCCCAGTACCATTACGTCCCAGTACCATTACGTCCCAGTACCATTGCGTCCCAGTACCATTGCGTCCCAATACCATTGGGTCCCAGTACCATTGCGTCCCAGTACCATTACGTCCCAATACAATTACGTGCCATTGCGTCCCCGTACCATTAGGTCCCAATACTAGTGAATTTAATTTCTGAGATGTTACTGTAGCAGTGTAGCGACACGTTTTGCAATAAAAGTGCGTTTTGTAATAAATTTATTGCAAATCGTGTTCGGATTACACAATTTTTATTACAAAACGCGTTCAACACGATTTGTAATAAAAATTGTGTCGGTATATAGCAGTATTTCACAAATAAAAATAAAATAAAAAGATGTGTACCGGTTAGTCGAGATGAGGTGAAGTGGAAAAAAAATAAAAATAAATAAATAAATAAATAAATGTTTGTTCATGGGAGAAAAAAAATCCTTCACGATATAATCAGAAACTGTAAAGGATATTGCATGTCAGTTTGTTTGTTTTGAGGCGCTCCTTGCTTTCCTTACATGTTTTCTGAGGTAACCATGTTCTTTCTTTTAAAATGAACTGAAGCACGCTAACCTAAACCGAAGTGTAAAATTAATATATGCTTTAGCGGTGCTCGACACAAAGAAAAATACCGAAACAGTACAGTACACCGCTTTGTATTCCACTGTATGTAACCGAGCATGACATGACTGTTGGCTTATTTACTGAGTAGACGATGTTTAAACCCGTTTCTGAGAAAAGCTAGACTGACTGTCCAGTCATCGAACCTTCAGCACATAGACACCGAGACACACAGATAGCGAAACCCATACACGCACAAATGTAGACACAGACACCTACATACATACGTACATAACACACACACACACACACACACACACACACACACACACACACACACACACACACACACACACAAACACACACACGCGCGCGCGCGCGCAAGAATATACATACATGCACAATCAGTGACATAGACTAGTTCTACATGGGACGATGTTTCAATAACAAATCATTTCATTTTTCTTCCTGTTTAATGACTGAACAAACACAACCGTATCTTTCAAAATCAACAACTGCATATTCTGGTAAAAATCCTGGGTCGTATGTACATGTTTAACATTTAACATATTACTCTGCAACCCTCCTGCGATCAAAATTCCTTTTGGATTCATAAATCGAAGACACTTGAATTAAATATTATTGGGCGAGAAACTGTTATGTTACTTTACATAAACAGGTACTGTAAGTAACACACGCCTAAAAAAACAAAAACAAGTCGCGTAAGGCGAAAATACAACATTTTAGTCAAGTAGCTGTCGAACTCACAGAATGAAATTGAACGCAACGCAGCGCAGCAAGACCGTATACTCGTAGCATCGTCAGTCCACTGCTCACGGCAAAGGCAGTGAAATTGACAAGAAGAGCGGGGTAGTAGTTGCGCTGAGAATGATAGCATGCTTTTCTGTACCTCTCTTCGTTTTAACTTTCTGAGCGTGTTTTTAATCCAAACATATCATATCTATATGTTTTTGGAATCAGGAACCGACAAGGAATAAGGTGAAAGTGTTTTTAAATTGATTTCGACAAATTAATTTTGATAATAATTTTTATATATTTAATTTTCAGAGCTTGTTTTTAATCCAAATATAACATATTTATATGTTTTTGGAATCAGCAAATGATGGAGAATAAGATAAACGTAAATTTGGATCGTTTTATAAAAAATAAAAAATAAATACAATTTTCAGATTTTTAATGACCAAAGTCAATAATTAATTTTTAAGCCACCACGCTGAAATGCAATACCGAAGTCCGGGCTTCGTCGAACATTACTTGACGAAAATTTCAACCAATTTGGTTGAAAAATGAGAGCGTGACAGTGCCGCCTCAACTTTCACGAAAAGCCGGATATGACGTCATCAAAGACATTTATCAAAAAAATGAAAAAAACGTATGGGGATATCATACCCAGGAACTCTCATGTCAAATTTCATAAAGATCGGTTCAGTAGTTTAGTCTGAATCGCTCTACACACACACACAGACAGACAGACACACACACACACACACACACACACATACACCACGACCCTCGTCTCGATTCCCCCCTCTACGTTAAAACATTTAGTCAAAACTTGACTAAATGTAAAAAGGAACATTATAAAGGCCTTCAACTAGCTGTTCTTCTTTTCTTCTCCACGATCATCATCTCCACAATCATCATCATTATCATCATCTCGTCGTCGTCATCATCATCATCAACATCAACAACAACATTTTTTTTTTTTTTACAAAAAACAATAGAAAAGAGAAAAAAATAAATGTGTCAAGTAAGTGCATATACAGGCTTCAACATTATTGCTACGTAAATTTATGCAATCTTGAAGCTTGAAATTACTCGGATAATATAAGGTAAGATACTCCGTACTTATAAAATCCACTGTTCATTTTCATCCTTTCGCTGACCTACTCTGTCGTACAATATCCATGCCACACACACACACACACCCACCCACCCACCCACACACACACACACACACTGCCCAATTGTGTTGGGACGTAATGGTACGGGGACGTAATGGGATTCCTTTATGGGACGTATCGAGATGCAATTTTCTTGGGACCTATCGACACGCAATTTTGTTGGGACGCAATGGTATGGGACGCAATGGCACTGGGACCCAATGGTATTGGGACCCAATGGGATTGCTTAATGGGACGCAATGAGACATTTTTTTGGGACGCAATGGTACTGGGACACAATGGTACTGGGACGTATTGGCATGACCCCCTCTCTGCCACCACTCTCTCTCTTTTTCTCCCCCCTCTCTCTCTCTCCTTCCTCCCCACAGCATCCGTTATCACCACGACAATGTCTTAATCAACTATTCCACACAAGTCCGCAGTGTTTTCCTCACTTCCTTACCGGCAGACCCTAAGTCTATCCCCCGCCTTCGTCTGTCTTGATTCAACCAGGCTGTCGGAACGCAGCGTGTGGGACCTCATCAAGTTCCTGCCGATCCGCAGCCGCCACTCGCTCATGAAAGAGGTCTTCCCGCCCGTCGAGGAGGAGCGTCATCCGGACGATATCGCCGCCTTCCACGAGAAGAACCCCGGGCTGTATTACCACAGCAAGCCCATGAACTCCTTGCTCGCGGCACACGTGCTTCTAGACAAAGTGCTCAACCCGATAGGGGATCATGTGGAAAAGAGCTCTCGGAGAGGGAGTAGCGCTGGCGTCACTTTTAGGCAAAGGTACGTGGGTTCGAATCCTGGCCGGGACGGACACGGGTCTACTTTATATGCAGAATCAGAGACGGTATCCATGTCCCGCCCCCGTATCATGACAGTGACACGTAAAAGACCTCCGCTATTCTGCCATAAGTGCAGGTAGCTGATTACACGTAAACACTCGTACACTTCTGGGTAGCGCAACTGTTGTTGCTGCTAGCTTTCCACTGGGAGGAAGCGAACCGAATTTCCCAGCAATGGGATATAAAAATAAAGTCATGGAAACGGAAATGAAATGCAAAGGCATAGTCTTTCCTTTGAAAACAGTCCCACTCAATATCCCGGATCTGTCCAAGCTTGACTGCTTCCTGTGTAGATTGGGAATCTTTTTATGTATGTATGGGGCGATTCTCGAACATATTATCATATTGTTGTATAAGTCTTTGAACACACAAAAATTACCAAGTTTTACTCCCAGGCTGAACAATCACATGAATTCGTTTGTTGCGTTTCATGCGGTGAAACGGGTGACACGTCATACATTTTGGTACGTCACGTTGTGCAAAGACCAAACTTTGTATGTAAAACATCATCAGTAATCACTGTGTAGCACAAGCAATCAGTGTGTTCATTATCAATCACTACAAATCATTTGAAATTGAGTGGCGTGCTTTTAAAAATCCAGCGTCGTTTGCGTTTCGGATGTGACAACACAGAACCATATATAAGCTCCAAAAATACAGGGAATACGAATAATGAGCTTCTTTTGTGTTTTAGAAAAGAATAAACACCGTGTATCTTTAAACAGTTCTTTGATGCAATCAACTCGCAAGAAAAGCGAGTCGTCGCATTTTAGATAGGAAACGTGACAACGATTGAAACGCAAACGACGCTCTTTTTGCACGGGAGCTATTCACACACAAAACATGACAAAGGTGTTTTGAGTGAATCATATCCTTTATTGACACAAGTACAATACAGAAAATACATAATTATAAACACTTATCATATCACTAAATATTAAAAACAAAAACAAAGGTATATTACTTGACCAGCCTGCGTATTGCAATTTTTCGCCCGCCATTTTTGGTGGTATTTTCGGAAAATTGTTACAGTTTTCGCAAACAAATCGGCCTTAACCGTGAGTCAAGCCTGATTCTGCCGATTTGTATGCTTGTTTGAGATTGAATGGTATGCAACTACCTTTGATGGTTGATAGAATGCTGTTGTAACACGACCTAAACTGCATGACCCCCTATATAGTGTCACCATTAGCAAAGAATGTGTGATATGCTTTTGCTGCGAGAACCAAACATATTTCCGAGTAGCTACGAACGTAAACAGAAGTTCCGATGTGTTGGGATGCTTATCGATTTGCCGTTCGTGTCTCGCTGACCCAGTACACGGTAGCGCTGGAATGAGTGCAATCCGAGCTACGAACTTTGCCGATTGCAATCTAGAAATGATCGTCTTTTGTTTTGTTTGTTTTGTTTGTTTGCTTAACGCCCAGCCGACCACGAAGGGCCATATCAGGGCGGAGAAATGATCGTCACTGCTGCAGGGTCAATGTGTGAATTAATAGGAAAGAGCAAAAAGAATTGCACTCAGCACTCGCTCAATCCATGCTGAGGCTCATAAACTCCCAGCCTGCAGAACATCATACAGACAGCAGTCTTTCTTTCCTCGCACCATTGGCGAATGGAACGCCCTCCCACCACAGGCAGTATCATCAGCCTCGGTGGAAGCCTTCAAAACCCAGATCTAGACACCATGCACTGCAGCAGAAGACCTCTTGTACACCAGAGTTTCCATTTAATTGCCAGAAACACATTCACAGATACTTCAATATGTTGTTACTGGACTCCGAGTGCCTTTTTAGTTTCTACAAAATAATAGCACTGATGATCTGGGGACACCCCGAAGCGTCCCGGTACCAAAGCGTCCCGGTACCGAAGCGTCCCGGTACCAAAGCGTCCCGGCACCGAAGCGTCCCGGTACCAAAGCGTCCCGGTACCGAAGCGTCCCACTATAACGCGTCACAGGACTTAGACTTTTTTTTTTTAAACCTTGAGTGACCTTGATTTGACCTTGACTTGACTAACCATATTTATTTTTTTAAAATTTAATCTTGACCTTGATTTGACCTTGACTTCACTGATTTTTTTAATTTTGCACAGACCTTGATTTGCTTTCGGTAAAAAAAAATCACTTTTTGTCCAACTTTTCCCAAACTTTACTTTAGATCTGTACTCACAACACACCAATTTGGAAATACTGTACCCGTGTGGACAAGTTCGGGGGAAAAGTCCGTAGGCTTCTGTTCACAAGAGGGATATGTCTGTTATCACACACGCTTTCTGGCTTCACTAAGCGTGAGCGTCGGAAAAAGTCTTTTCAGTTCTGCCTCCGACTTTTAAATTGTATCATTTGGGTTAATTTGGGTTTGTTTGGGTTCATTTGGGTAATAAAAAACGCTCGCGCTGGACCCGAGTACTCTTCAGACTGGCTCGCTCCCCCAGTATGAAAGTTTTTGTCTTGTGCACGTTTAAGACCAAGTGATTGCTCTGTGTGAATTACAGGCATTCCCTTTGCTATATAAATACATTGGCATGCGAGCCGAGGATGTGCGTGGTGACTGGTACCGGGACGCTTCGGCACCGGGACGCTTCGGTACCGGGACGCTTCGTGCCCTACTGCGCGGGAGCGTCCCGAAGCGTCCCGGTACCAAAGCGTCCCGGTACCCCTGTGACGCGTTATAGTGGGACGCTTCGGTACCGGGACGCTTCGGCACCGGGACGCTTCGGTACCGGGACGCTTCGGTACCGGGACGCTTCGTGATGTACCCGATGATCTAACGAGTAACGTGATCATGTTCAGTTAGATCTAAGTTGTAACAGTGTACAGTCAGAATCACCAGCATCAGCGTGTGCCAGTATGCATGCGGTTTGTGGCTCCCATACGCGTGCATACTTTTTAATTAGAGGGTGTATTTTAGTTTTACGACAAGAAAAAGAAGTTCTTTCCTTCAAAACATCCAAAATATCCGTATTAGATGTCGTTGAACACATGTTGCACACAGCAAACATTTTGAAATCTCCGAAGCTGCTTGCAAAGATGACGCAGAGATCTGTACAGAGATATCTGTACAGTATCTCTGGATGACGCAAGGATAGTGTTCGACTCGGCTCTTCGAGTTTGACTTGGTAAACATCGGAACTTCCGATTACGTTCGTAGTTACTCGGAACCAGCCTTCGGGATTGAAAGCCCGCAACTGATGTGTGAAAATTGTTTCGCTGACCGATCTCTCTCTCTCTCTCTCTCTCTCTCTCTCTCTCTCTCTCTCTCTCTCTCTCTCTCTCTCTCTCTCTCTCTCTCTCTCTCTCTCTCTCTCTCTCTCTCTCTCTCTTACACACACACACACACACACACACACACACACACACTCACTCTCTCTCTCTCTCTCTCTCTCTCTCTCTCTCTCTCTCTCTCTCTCTCTCTCTCTCTCTCATCTCATGTAAGCCTATCTATTCACGCAATCGCTCTCTCACTAGAAAACGAAAAAACAAAGCAAACAAAAACCTCAACAACAAAGTCATAATCCACATCCGCCTTTGCTGTAACTACGCCCCCGTTTTAACGACACGTAGGGGAAGGGCCCCTAATATGGACCACTTTTTGACTCACATGCGAAGCAAAAGTGAGTCTATGTACTCACCCGAGTCGTTCGTCCGTCCGTCCGTCCGTCCGGAAAACTTTAACGTTGGATATTTCTTGGACACTATTCAGTCTATCAGTACCAAATTTGGCAAGATGGTGTATGATGACAAGGCCCCAAAAAACATACATAGCATCTTGACCTTGCTTCAAGGTCAAGGTCGCAGGGGCCATAAATGTTGCCTAAAAAACAGCTATTTTTCACATTTTTCACATTTTCTCTGAAGTTTTTGAGATTCAATACCTCACCTATATATGATATATAGGGCAAAGTAAGCCCCATCTTTTGATACCAGTTTGGTTTACCTTGCTTCAAGGTCAAGGTCACAGGAGCTCTTCAAAGTTGGATTGTATACATATTTTGAAGTGACTTTGACCCTGAACTATGGAAGATAACTGTTTCAAACTTAAAAATTATGTGGGGCACATGTTATGCTTTCATCATGAGACACATTTGGTCACATATGATCAAGGTCAAGGTCACTTTGACCCTTATGAAATGTGACCAAAATAAGGTAGTGAACCACTAAAAGTGACCATATCTCATGGTAGAAAGAGCCAAAAAGCACCATTGTACTTCCTATGTCTTGAATTAACAGCTTTGTGTTGCATGACCTTGGATGACCTTGACCTTGAGTCAAGGTCACATGTATTTTGGTAGGAAAAATGTGTAAAGCATGTGAGTCGTATGGGCTTTGCCCTTCTTGTTGTTTATTGCTGATAACTAGCTTGTTTTCTTGCGAAGAAGTTTCATTTTGTGGTTGGTAGTCCTTCTCTCTTAGTTGAACAGTTAAGCCTAATTAGAATGAAATAGCTTTGATAGACCTTCAGCAAAAATTAAATACAGAAAAAAAATCACAAATGGTCCATATTAGGAGCCTGGGCGCCCAATATGGACCAGTGAAGTGGCCTACACTAATCACTGTAAAAAGCCCCCTATACTTCAAAATAACATGATACAACTTAGTGTGCAAGTCAGACTAATTCAAATATGCTTTAGATTTATCTGTTTCGGGTTGATGAGAGCATTATTTGAAGCACACCAGGAAACTGAAGAAGCTTATCAAAAACAGAGTGAAAATAAGTGAAATTATCAACTTCCACACAAAAAATGACTATTTGTCATATTTGTTTTAAATCTCGAGGGCTAGTTATAGGTTATTTATGAATTAATTAAAATTGCCGTTAGTTTTTATTTTCTTCGATTTGTTGAAGGTGGTCCATATTAGGGGACTCACACATACTTTGAGGTTTTGCTTATATTTTTTGTTTGCAGTAGAAACTCGGGGTACACACTGTTAAAATGTAACAAATACTGCCTTAGCTGTCATATATAGCCATTTTTGTGTTATGAAAGCTTTGGCTGTGGACAGAAACGAGTCCGTTTTAGGCGGCACATTTAGAGTGAACGCTGCCAAAAGTGAAAAAAAGCGAAAAAGCCTAACGGTTTTGAGGTTTGTGTTTCTGCAACTGTTTTGACATGTGCAACTCATCCAGAGAGGGTGAATAAAGCGAATGAAATTGTTTTGAGCGCTCTAGCGCCGTTAGTTTGTCAGAACAGGAGGTGGTCCATATTAGGAGCCGGTCCATATTAGGAGCCTTTCCCCTACATTCCATTCCTCAACCTTGCAGGCAGCCAAAACCTTCTCGAGGTCGCTCACCCGGCGCTCAAAGAAAAATCTCAACCTTGAGTGGCAAACCAGTCCGAACCACCGCCATTTCCAAGCCCAAGAGCGACAGACCCCGGGCGCTGTCCTACACGCCAGAGCCCATGTGGTTCTACAAATGCGTCCAATCCTACCAATACCCGAGGGCAAAAGTGGTCGCCAAGGAGTTTCACAGCTTGGCGTTGTGTCTGGACGAAGAGCCAGCTAGCAACAAGGAGAAGATCCTTAAGATGGTCAACATGTCCATCCTGTCTATGTCCAAGCGGTCCTTCTCGTCCCCGATGCGTCACTACAAGGATCTGATGATGCGGGCGGCGCTGTCTCGGCTTTTCGATGACATCAGCTCTGCCGAGCGCAAGCTGCGCTATGACCTCGGCCTTCTCGAGGACCAACGCTTTAAGCAGGTGTGTGTGTGTGTGTGTGTGCGTGTGTGCATGTGTGTTTGTGTGTGTGTGTGTGTGTTTGTGTGTGTGTGTGTGTGTGTGTGTTTGTGTGTGTGTGTGTGTGTTGGTGTTTATGGTGGCCGGAGGTGTATGTGGGGGATGAAGAGGGGGGGGGGGGGGAGAGAGGATGGTTGAATTATTGTTTTGAAGGGTGGTGGGTGGGGTTTTTGGGTGCGTTGATGAAGTGTGTGTATTGGGGGGGGGGGGGGGGAGGCGGGGGTCTTTGACTGTGTGTGCTTATACGCGCTCGAGTGTGTAGTGAAGTGTAAAACGATAATGCATGCCATCAGATGGCGTCGATCGCATGACGTAAATTGATGTGTGAATTTCTCCCGGACAACGTGAGTCAATTCCAAACACTGCTTTTGGGATGGAATGAACATTTAATTGCTTTCCATTGATCACACAAAAAGAAAGAAAAAAAACATACGTGAAGAAAGTAGCAGGAGCAGAGTGATAGGAATGTAAATATTTACGGAAACGCATTTTTGGGGACTTGACCCTTGCAGGTAAGTGAACTGAAAGGAGTATGTGAACAACACGCTATAATTTCTGCCTTGTTGCAATTACATGGAAGCAAGAACAAGTTCTGTGACAGACAGAATTACAATATCATTGACAGGCTTCCATTTGAAAATGCTCGGTGATGATCGTGGATTGAAGACCTCCCAAATCCTAACTGAAGCACCCCGTCGCGCCTCAATATGGCTTTGGTCGGGCGTCAATCCACGATTATCACCTTACAGTTTCAAGTTGTGTGTAAGTGAACAGCGTGGCTGCATGGTTGCGAGTATTGCAATTGGAGTTAAATTCCAGGTCTGCCAAACCCGGCAAATGCAGTAGGCAGCTAAGAGATCCCTAAGTACCTCTCCCAAAGATAGTATACTGTTCAAAAAAAGAAACGCATAGCTTGTAATATTTGGTTAATTTAGTTATATGGCTACAAGGATATCCACCAAACTGCAGAAAATGTTTATCTGGTCGTCGACCTTTCGTCCATTGCCACAAGTGAGCTCTGCACGTGACGCATGCGTTATCAGTGGCTACAATGTCAAAATTGCTCATTTGGCATGACCACTCGTCATGCTTCAGTGTAATCTCGTAAAACTCGGGGAATATTGAGCTCTCACCATGTCTTCCAAAACCCATAAAAGCGGATTGTTCGCCACAAAGAAATCAGACGACAATTCAGCGACGAAAGATGGCCCGATTGAGCAGAGAAGACAGCCAAATTGCATTGGGTCGTTTACAAGCAGGCCAAAGTCAAAGTGCAATCGCCAGGCACTTTCACGTGTCCCAGAGCACCATCAGTAGACTGTGGGTCAGGTTTTAAGCCACTGGCTCCGTTGCTGACTTGCCACGAGCGGGAAGACCAAGGGCGACAACTGCTGCTCACGACCGCTTCATACGGCTCCGCCACCTCCGGAATCGTTTCCTGTCAACCTCATCTTCTGTCCAGGCTCTCCCCGGGCCACACCGATTATCGGACCAGACCGTGCGGAACCGCCTGCATGAAGCTGGTTTGAGAGCTCGCAGACCTCACAGAGGAGCTGTCCTCACCCGCCGCCATCGCCGGAACCGAGTGCAGTGGGGCAACCAGCACCTTCGCTGGACCGTCCGGAATCACTGGAGACACGTGTGGTTCAGCGACGAGTCCTACTTCCTGCTCCAGCGACATGATGGTCGGAGGAGGGTCTACCGGAGAGTAAACGAACGTTACGCGCCCAACTGTGTGGATGAGGCACCCGTTCATGGTGGTGGAGGCGTCATGGTGTGGGGGGCGATCAATACCGCTGGAAGGAGCACCCTGGTGCACGTCCAAGGGCGCATAACTGCCCAGCGATACGTGGAGGAAATTCTGCGCCCACACGCCCTTCCTCTTCTGGCTGACCAGGATGCCATATTCCAGCAGGACAACGCTCGCCCGCACACAGCACGACTCACCACCCAGTTCCTCACCGACCACCATGTCCAGGTGCTTCCCTGGCCATCCATGTCGCCAGACATGAACCCGATAGAACACCTCTGGGATGAATTGGACAGACGTGTGCGCAGGCGAGAAGAAACGCCGGCAAATCACCGCGATCTATTGCAGGCACTTCAGGAGGAGTGGGACACCATCCCACAGCAAGATATCCGGCATCTGATCCAGTCCATGCCCAGAAGGTGCCGGGCAGTTGTTGCTGCTCAAGGCAGTCACACCCCCTACTGACTTGACAGCCTCGGCACCCAATCGTATTGATTGACTGATTGATTTGAAGATGCAAATGAACTGTGTGTGCATTCAACTGTGTCCATACCAAATTTCAAACAAATAATCTAAATATTGGATTTTCTGTTAATTTTTTCGAAAAATAAAACAAATTTGGCAAGTAGCAACTATGCGTTTCTTTTTTTGAACAGTATTGTGAATGCCCCTGCTAAGGAGCCTTCTGTGTATTTAGATTCTTTTTGTTTTGCTTGTGTTTTTTAGTCATGCTTTTAGCTTGACTCGCATGCGACTTTCCGTGGTGGTGGCTTCCCCTTTTTATATTTAGTCAAGTTTTGACTAAATATTTTAACATCGAGGGGGAATCGAAACGAGGGTCGTGGTGTATGTGCGTATGTGTGTGTGTGCGTGCGTGTGTGTGTGTGTGTGTGTGTGTGTAGAGCGATTCAGACTAAACTACAGGACCGATCTTTATGAAATTTGACATGAGAGTTCCTGGGTATGAAATCTCGGAACGTTTTTTTCATTTTTTTGATAAATGTCTTTGATGACGTCATATCCGGCTTTTCGTGAAAGTTGAGGCGGCACTGTCACGCCCTCATTTTTCAACCAAATTGATTGAGATTTTGGTCAAGTACTCTTCGACGAAGCCCGGGGTTCGGTATTGCATTTCAGCTTGGTGGCTTAAAAATTAATTAATGACTTTGGTCATTAAAAATCTGAAAATTGTAAAAAAAAATAAAAATTTATAAAACGATCCAAATTTACGTTTATCTTATTCTCCATCATTTGCTGATTCCAAAAACATATAAATATGTTATATTCGGATTAAAAACAAGCTCTGAAAATTAAATATATAAAAATTATTATCAAATTTTTTTTTTCGAAATCAATTTAAAAACACTTTCATCTTATTCCTTGTCGGTTCCTGATTCCAAAAATATATAGATATGATATGTTTGGATTAAAAACACGCTCAGAAAGTTAAAACGAAGAGAGGTACAGAAAAGCGTGCTATGCAGCATAGCGTAACCACTACCCCGCTCTTCTTGTCAATTTCACTGCCTATGCCGTGAGCGGTGGACCACGAGTATACGGTCTTGCTGCGTTGCATTGCGTTCAGTTTCATTCTGTGAGTTCGACAGCTACTTGACTAAATATTGTATTTTCGCCTTACGCGACTTGTTGTTCTTTCACTTTTATTATCTTATTTCACTTTTGTCCCTATTTGTTCCCATTTTGCAGCCACCTCTGTAGGTTCGCGTGCGGGTCTAGCTCGCTCTTTATCCTCTAGTTTTCTTTATTAAGTATGAGCGTCCTGGTACGAACTTTGTTTTGTTTTAATGACGTTAAATATTGTAACGAACTAATTTATAAACAAGGTAGTGTGGCCGGCGTTTTTCTGATTTTAATTTCATGTGCCTGTATGGCTCACGCTGGACAGCCTATGGAGTTTTTCCCCGGAGAGCACGGGACACATGTTTTGCAACAGTAATATCGTAGTAACGCGCAGTAATTTTTAGTTCACCTCTGTGGTGGATAGCCTGTATTCGTCGTCACTTACTGGGAAGCCGTTCACGGAACAAGATGTTTTAGGATAGATAGATTTTTTTTGCTCTGTTCCGGGGCCCAGTGTTTTCTGCCAGCCTCCAGTTTTGTTTTAAGTTATTTTGTAGTTCAGGTTCAGTTGCTCGCCTTGAGTCTGTTTTAGATTATTGATGCTGTCAAAGGCGAGTATCCATTTCTGACTATGTTTCTTTTATTTACCGAATTCGTGTAATTTTCGTTTCGAATCTTTGTTTGTTATGACTTTCTGTCCGTTTCTTTGTCTTCTTTCCGTCTCTGTGTCTTCTGTCCGTTTCTTTGTCTTCTTTCCGTTTCTGTGTCCTACGTTTATTCTATGTAGGGTTTTTCTAACATATTTTTGTCTTGATGATTTTTTATTGATTTGCCGCCATCTTGTTTCGGCCGCCATTTTGTCGTCCATCTTTGATGTTTATGTTTTTAGGACACCTTTGATGTTTAGTTTGATGTTTCGAATTCTAAGTTTAGTTTTTTCTTTCTATCAGTTTCCACCGCTCCGCGCTTCTCGCTCCGCGCTTCTCGCACCACGCTCCGCGCTTCTCGCTCCGCGCTTCTCGCACCACGCTCCGCGCTTCTCGCTCCATGCTCCACGCTTCACACTCTACTGTTCTGCACTCTCACTCAAGCTAGTCTTTTCTACTTCACATTTTAGCTTTAATTCACTTTCTAAACTTAGATTAGTTTTTCCGCCACGCTCCGATATAGGTTACTTAGCCTCTCCATAGATTTATGTTTAGCCTTTTATATATTGATATTATGAGCTGATTCCGAATTACCATGACATCGACAAGTATTCAATAAACTTTAATTAATTTTCCAATTCTAGTGTTCGTTTTGTTTTGTGAGCGCGTCGGTTCTTTATAGCACCAAAATTACATCCTCCAGAATTTATATAAGCCATCACAGAATCTTACAGCTACTCAAGGGCAAGCACAAGTATACTTTTCGGCTAGATTTACAGTTTCAAGCTGTTATAGATTTATTTGTTCATGTAACTTTTAATTCAAGTACAGTCAAGCAATACGTTTCTGTACATTAGTTGTATTGCGTGGACAACACCGAGTCTTCCGCCTTATGTTTTATTTGATGTAATTGGACGATAAGGAATCTCGCTTATGTCGTGTTCGTGTTGTGTGGACAATTAGCAAATCCTATGTCTTATGTCGTGTTTGTATTGTGTGAACAATTAGCAAATCCTAAGTCTTATGTCGTGTTCGTGTTGTGTGAACAATTAGAAAATCCTATGTCTTATGTCGTGTTTGTATTGTGTGAACAATTAGCAAATCCCAAGTCTTATGTCGTGTTTGTACTGTGTGTAAATAATCTTATGTCTTCTCTGAATTGTAAATTCAGCAGTGGATTGCATGGATAATAAATACTCTTTTGTATTCTTTCGATTGCATGGACAGTAAATAATTATATGTCTTCTTTGAATTGCACGGATGGTAAATAAACTTATGTCTTCTTTGGATTACATGAACGTAAATAATCTTATTTCTTTTTTGGATTACACAGATAATGCGTGGGCAGTAAATACTCTTATAGCTACTGGATTACATGGGCAGTAAATAATCTTATGTGTTTGGATTGCATGGACAGTAAATAATCTTATGTCGTCTTTGGATTGCATAGACAGTAATAACCATATGTCTTCTTTCGATTGCACGGATAATAAATAAACGTATGTCCTCTTTGGATTGCGTGGATAGAGCATGTCTTCTTTGGATTGTATGGAAAGTAAATTGTCTCATGTCTTCTTTGCATTGCATGAACAGTAAATAATCTTATGCCTTCTTTTGATTGCAATGACAGAAAATGTCTTGTTTGGATGGCACAGACAGTAAATTGTCTTATGTCTTCAGTGCATTTCATGAACAATAAAACAAATATCATGTCTTCTTTTGATTGCATGGACAGGAACTGTCTTGTGCATAGACAGTAAATAGTCTGCTTCTTCTTCTTCTTGTCGATCACTCAGATGGAAACGCCGGTTCTCCGCGCAAATGTTGCCGTGCGCTAGTAAATAGTCTTATGTCTTGGTTGTATTGCATAGAACATAAAGCATCTTCCATCTTATGTCTCATGAAGCTGGCCACCTTCGGCAACGAGTCTTCCCAGACGCCCTCCAGCGCTGGCTCGGAGCGAGTCACCAAGGGCGGTGGCACGACCCGATCCACCCCAGGACCAGGCGTAGGCTTCAACATACCCTCCAAGCCCGCCAGCACCAGTAGCTTAGGCAGCTTCACTAACGGCAAAAAGTCCGCCAACGGCTCCAAGGTCCACTTGGAGCCTCTGCTGATTGCAGCGACAGGGGGTGGGGAAGAAGGAGGGAAGGGAGGGGAGGGGGAGCCTGTTGCCCCCATCGACTGGACGGCCACTGCCCCGCGCCAGTGGAAGGAGAAGCTGACCACTCTCGTCTACAGTCACCTCGTGGGCTTGTTGGACTCTGTTCAGCCCGTCCTCAACCACGATGGCTTCTGGCTAAACCCGCTCAAGCCCAGACCAGAAAAATAGCTGCTTCAACTACGATGGTTATGGCCATAACCGCTCAGAACGGCTGTAAGGAGCTCTGGACATAACCTTCTTGACTCACATGCGAAGCAAAAGTGAGTCTATGTACTCACCCGAGTCGTCCGTCCGTCCGTCCCGGCGTCCGTCCGTCCGTCCGGAAAACTTTAACGTTGGATATTTCTTGGACACTATTAAGTCTATCAACACCTGATGTGGCCTGATGGTGTATGGTTACAAGATCTCAAAAAACATGTGCAGCAACTTGACCTCACTTCAAGTTCAAGGTCACAGGGGCCGTAATTGTTGTCTTAAAAACGACCTTTTTCACATTTTCGCATTTTTTTCTGAAGTTATCGAGAATGGCAACCTTAGCTATGTATGCTATACATGGCAATGTAAGCCTTATCTTTGGACACCAGTTTGGTTGACCTTGCTTCAAGGTCTAGGTCGCAAGGGTCCTTTAAAGTTGGATTGTATACATATTTTGAAGTGACCTTGACCCTGAACTATGGAAGATAGGTTGTGGCTATATCCACGGGTCCGTGTCTCTAGTCCCCAGCTAGGCTATATCCACGTCACTGACGTCATCGTCGCACGGGAAGCCTCGCGTTGGCACTCTTATCAAGCGCCATTTTGCTTTTACCACAACACAATCAACTCTTTTGACAGCCTGCAAACTAAACTGGAAGCCTTTACAGGAGTGCACTCATGTGCAACTTTCGTAAAGTTCGTCGAGATCGATAGCAGTCATCAGGAAGTATCGCACAAAATATAGATTCCTATTTTTCCATTAACGGCCATGTTGGCTCCGTAGCTCAGACGGTAGTGAATAGTCAAACAGTCCATGAGACCTCCAGTTCGAGCCTGGCCCCAGTCTTCTTTTTATTTTTGTTAAAATAAATTTTTAGACTTATTTTTTCCCCCTCTTAACTTTCCTTTCTTTTACGTTGCTCTTCTCTTCTTTTCTCCAAAACATTTCGTTGATGATAAGAGCTGAGATAGCAATAAAAATGCACTCCTGCAATTTTCACCGGCAGGACGGCAGCTGGCTTTGTTTACATTGTATCACATAAACTCCCCTCTCCTACCATTCAAAGTGCTGCTGATCGAACTTTGGACCCTGTATTCCACTCATAGAGTCTAACTCGTTATTTAAGAATAAAAGAGAGTTTTTACTTTTAAAATTTGACAGCTGAAGTCAGTGAACTGAAGTGCCCAACCGAAAGCAGCAAAATATAAGGCGAGAGTAGCGTCCCTTGAGTACGATGACGTCAGTGACGTGGATATAGCATCGAGTCTAGAGACACGGACCCGTGGATATAGCCACAGCCTGGAAGATAACTGTTTCAAACTTAAAAATTATGTGGGGCACATGTTATGCTTTCATCATGAGACACATTTGGTCACATATGATCAAGGTCAAGGTCACTTTGACCCTTATGAAATGTGACCAAAATAAGGTAGTGAACCACTAAAAGTGACCATATCTCATGGTAGAAAGAGCCAATAAGTACCATAGGGGGGGGGGGGGGGGGGGCAAGTACTTACATTTCACAACATAGGCATGTTATTATTCATATTGTTATTGTTAGTATTGTTACTCCTCACTGAAACCAAGTAAAGCAGGCTGTTCACCCTCAATAATGCTTTTACTGCATTAGTACTGTCACAGTATGTTTGCATGCATACATGCAAATATTAGTTAGCTTCCATGAAATATTGAATAAATCCCCATTTCACAGCACTAGGATGGAATGTATGTCACTTTGAATCACTAACAGTAGCACTGCCTCTTCAATACCCATCTCCTTTTTGAAACTGAAGAGTATACGTGTGGACCAGTGGCAGTGAATGGTTAATGATCATATGGGTTGCTCTGATTTCATTCATAATCAGGTACATTTGGTTTTTTTTAACCACACAAACACTTAGACAACAATTATTAGAGTATGAGTTTTTCCGCGTTTTGATTTTCATTTAAATCCAAGTCACAGTTTCTGTTTTATGATGAGTGATGTAGTTTGAAACACTTGGACAACAATTATCAGAGTATGAGTTTTTCCGCGTTTTGATTTTCATTTATAAATCCAAGTCACAGCTTCTGTTTTATGATGAGTGATGTAGTTTGAAACACTTGGACAACAATTATCAGAGTATGAGTTTTTCCGCGTTTTGATTTTCATTTAAATCCAAGTCACAGCTTTTGTTCAAGTTATGATGAGTGATGTAGTTTGAAACACTTGGACAGCAATTATCAGAGAATGAGTTTTTCCACTTTTTGATTTTCATTTAAATCCACTCTGGAGTCACAGTTTCTGTTTTATGATGAGTGATGTAGTTTGAAGTGTTGGTATTAAATTTTCACTGACAATCATTCTGTGCTGGTATTCCCATTTTCACCTGCAGGGTTATGAAATATATGTGGAGAAACTTGGTCAGTAAAATCATCTTCACGCGTGAACTGAAAATTGTCTCTGTTTAAAATTACAATGTATTTCGTGAACAGAACACACCTGGAGAATGCCCTTGCATGATTTAAAACTGCCTGCTGTGAATACTGTTGTCATACTATGAATTTTCTTTTGAGAAAAACAAAAGAATGAAAAGCTTTTAACTAGCTTGTGAATGAGCCTCTTACTTCTATGTGGGGCTAGGTGCTTTGAACTATTTTTAATGCCTGAAAAGGATAGTGATGGAAATCACTAGTTTAATGTCAGGTGTGACATATACTATTGATTGAATTATTTTTTTTATTAATCTGCAATTTTGTTACAACCTACTTTGTTTATTTGGTGACAAGCTAGTGGGAGGCACTTTTTAGTGCTTGAATAGTACTGTGATGCACATTATTTATCATTTCAGTCTTGTCATACTCATGATTACAACCAATAGTTCTTGTGAGCTTGTACAGTTATGTGATGTCTCTCAAGTCTTTTTCCTTGAGGCAAACCATTTTTCCTTTGAACGACACATAGTTCAGTTTGACAATTTTTTTTTCATTTTTGTGTTCTTGTTGTATGCAACTGCAAGCACCGAGCTCATGCTTTTTGTCTGATTTCAGACTATATTCTTTGGGCCATTTGTATGCTGAAGTAGTTTTGTTTTTCTGCCACTTCTGTCAGATTGTGTTTTTGCAGTGAGATTCATGTTCAAAATTTTAGACAGGATTAAAAGAATGATCCTGTTTCTTAAATGCCTTTGTGTTCATTGGTTTGTAGACTATGTGTCACTTGCTGTCTAGTTTTTCAATGAAATTGTTTGGCTAATTGGCTGCAGTATCACACTTTGGTTTATGGGGATATGAAAAAGCTACATTAAAACCATTTCTTCCTCTCTCAGCACATAAAGTCAAAGCATGGTACAATCTTGTTTTGTTCCATTTATACTTATGAAGAAAAGCAGCATGTCATTTTCAAGTGCCCCCCGACGAAGTGTTTTGTGCAAATGTAGGTGTCTTTGTTGACTTTTTCGATGTTGAACCTCTCGATCGTTCTTCCACATAGTTTAATCCATTTTCGGCACTTTTCTAAATCTCTAGAGGGTTTGGAAAACGGTACCCATCCAACACCGACCATGTGTGATCTCTCACGGTGTCTTAAATCACTTCCACACACGCCATAACAGCAATGTTTATGCACCATCGTACAGCTCCACCATTCAAACAACGCGCAAAAGTGGCTGACGTTGCCCGAGGCACAGCGGGCCAAGGTCAAGGTCGCCTAGAATAGCCTTGGTGTAAAAGGCCCTATTGTACTTCCTTTGTCTTGAATTAACAGCTTTGTGTTGCATGACCTTGGATGACCTTGGCCTTGGGTCAAGGTCACATGTATTTTGGTAGGAATAATGTGTAAAGCAGTTCTTAGTGTATGATGTCATTGTTAGGTTTAGTTATTTGACCTTGACCCTGAAGGTCAAGGTCATGTAAAGGTCAAGGTCAAGCATTTGAGTCGTATGGGCTTTGCCCTTCTTGTTTTTTTGGTTTTTTTGTTTGCTTGACAGCAAAGTTGATTTTGATAATAAAGATTGTAGGAAACAAAATATAAAGGTGATAAGATAACTTGAAAGATGCGCTTATTCCATATAAAAGCCTGGATTAGTCCGTGGTTCTTTGCTTAATCGTTCACACAAGAAGGCAAGGGACTTTAAGAAGTAATGAAGCAAAACACACACATTGGAGATAATCTGATTGAACAGCAAGTCGCGTAAGGCGAAATTACTACATTTAGTAAAGCTGTGGAACTCACAGAATGAAACTGAACGCACTGCATTTTTCACAATGACCGTAGTCCGCCGCTTGTGCATAACGGAATGAAACTGACGAGCCTGTTCAGCGCGGTAGTGGTTTCTCTGTGCTGCATAGCACGCTTTTCTGTACCTCTCTTCGTTTTAACTTTCTGAGCGTGTTTTTAATCCAAACATATCATATCTATATGTTTTTGGAATCAGGAACCGACAAGAAATAAGATGAAATTGTTTTTAAATCGATTTCGGAAATTTAATTTTGATCATAATTTTTATATTTTTAATTTTCAGAGCTTGTTTTTAATCCAAATAGAACATATTTATATGTTTTTGGAATCAGGAAATGATGTAGAATAAGATAAACGTAAATTTGGATTGTTTTATATAAAAAAAATTTCAATTTTCAGATTTTTAATGACCAAAGTCATTAATTAATTTTTAAGACACCAAGCTGACATGCAATACCGAAGCCCGGCCTTCGTCGAAGATTGCTTTACAAAAATGTCAATCAATTTGATTGAAAAATGAGGGTGTGAAAGTGCCGCCTCAACTTTTACAAAAAGCCGGATATGACGTCATCAAAAGTATTTATCGAAAAAAAGAAAAAAACATCCGAGGATATCATTCCCATGAACTCTCATGTAAAATTTCATAAAGATCGGTTCAGTAGTTTGGTCTGAATCGCTCTACACACACACACGCACAGACACACACACACATACACCACGACCCCTCGTCTCGATTCCCCCTCTATGTTAAAACATTTATAATAACAATAACAATTATTCAAAACTTGACTAAATGTAACAAGTCGCGTAAGGCGAAATTACTACATTTAGTCAATGTGGAACTCACAGAATGAAACTGAACGCACTGCATTTTTTCACAATGACCGTAGACCGCCGCTAGTGCAAAAGGCAGTGAAAGTGACGAGCCTGTTCAGCGCGGTAGCGGTTGCGCTGTGCTGCATAGCACACTTTACTGCACCTCTTTTCGTTTTAACTTTCTGAGCGTGTTTTTAAACCAAACATATCTATACGACTTGTGTTTGTGTGTGTGTGTGTGTGTGTCTGTGTGTTCGCGATGCACGCCCAAGGTTCTCGATGGATCTGTTTCAAATTTGGTGGCCATATTCAGGTACACCCCGGACACAACCTGGTCGATGAGATATTTCAACACGTGCTCTCAGCGCGCAGCGCTGAACCGATTTTGGTTTTTCTGTTCATCTTCCCAGATCCATTCCCACTAACTCTTCCTTATCTTCTCCAGTGTTTAGCGTTTATCTCCCTTCCTTGGTGTAGCGTCAATCCATATTCCCGTTTCTATTTTTAGAAGGTCACTGTCGACAACGCTCAATCCATAATCCCGTTATACTATTTTTAGAAGGTCACTGTCCCGGCGAAGCCGGGTATTACTCTTCCTTATCTTCTCCAGTGTTTTGCGCGTTTATCTCCCTTCCTTCGTGCGGTGCGCCGGCAAAGCACAACGGAGTGAAACTGACGAGCCTGTTCAGCGCGGTAGTGGTTTCTCTGTGCTGCATAGCACGCTTTTCTGTACCTCTCTTCGTTTTAACTTTCTGAGCGTGTTTTTAATCCAAACATATCATATCTATATGTTTTTGGAATCAGGAACCGACAGGGAATAAGATGAAAGTGTTTTTAAATCGATTTCGGAAATTTAATTTTGATCAATTTTTATATTTTTAATTTTAAGAGCTTGTTTTTAAAACATATTTATATGTTTTTGGAATCAGGAAATGATGAAGAATAAGATGAACGTAAATTTGGATCGTTTAAAAAAAAAATTGTTTACAATTAAGATTTTTAATGACCAAAGTCATCAATTAATTTTTAAGCCACCATGCTGAAATGCAATACCGAAGTCCGGTCTTCGTCGAAGATTGCTTGGCCAAAATTTCAATCAATTTGATTGAAAAATGAGGGTGTGACAGTGCCGCCTCAACTTTTACAAAAAGCCGGATATGACGTCATCAAAGACATTTATCGAAAAAAGAAAAACACATCCGGGGATATCATTCCCAGGAACTCTCATGTAAAATTTCATAAAGATAGGTCCAGTAGTTTAGTCTGAATCGCTCTACACACACACGCACAGACAGGCACAGACACACACACACACACACACACACACACACACACACACACGTACACCACGACCCTCGTCTCGATTCCCCCTCTATCAGTGTTAAAACATTTAGTCAAAACTTGACTAAATGTAAAAATGAAGTTACAATGTCGACCATACGATTTGTTTCCTTTCGTCAAAACATACCATCTCGCATCGTAGGTTTAACACGTAGATTTCTTGTATGAAAGTTCAAGAGGTTTGTTTGTGTGCTTGATAGTGAGTGGGGCATTTCATGTTTTATATAGTTTTACCTGGGACCAACATCGTTTGGGCCATAATGTCATATTCCGGGTTTTCACTGAAATTATGAAAAAAGTATTATCTGTTAGGTTGAACTTTTGCAATATGTGTCAAATAAAATTTAAATAAAATAAAAACAAAACAGTGTTCTATTCTCATTCATGCTTTACAAACCCGTATAATCAAAATTTAGTACACAGCAAAGAAGCACAACAAGTTAAACTTATAGATGTGCTCTTAGAGACAACATAGTAAAAATAAAAGAAATACGTTTGGAGCTTTGTTGACAGAGGCCTTTCGTGCACAAGTGTAGGCTACTTCGGTTAAACGCAGCACCCAGTGTTCATAAGATTCGAGCAAAAGATATACATACCAACTGAATTCAGATCAGATGAAGACACTTTTCACAAACAGGTTGCCATTCTGGCTGCAGTCAATGGAACGTCTTTGGTAGGAGTTTACTCTCATTTGGAAAGAGAAGACGGAACGTCTAGAATGTGACAGAATAACTGTTTTCATAAAATCCGCTGTATCTTTCTTTTTTTTGTGTGCAAAACCGCTATGCGTAGTTTGTCGCCTGACCTATATATATATATATATATATATATATCAGTACCACCTGACCACTGATGAGACACATTAGTGTCGAAACACGTGTCTGGTCTAGGTACAAATACAATGGTCCTCCTCAGGACTAGATTACCTTGCGATACCTCCCCCACAAAGGGACTTTGCTCTGTAAATCTCGGTCCCCCTTGAGGAGGGTCTGATGCTCCCAATAGGCTGTCTGTGAAGGGATACTTATTTCTCTCTCTATCTCTGCTAAGAGATTATAACAAATCTCGGAAGAAAGTCTCTGCTGACTTTCAATTGTTTCTTTCACAATTTCTGATGTTTTATAATGTGGTCACCGTGAAAGTTGCATCGCCTTTAAAGCGATCCAATTGAATAAAGCAGAAAACTTCTTCTTTACCAAGTCCTGTGTTGAACAGCAGTGAAAAGTTGACCGCTTTTCCTGTTTAACCTTTTCAAAATTAGATCTAACTTGTTCGAGTATCCATTTCTGGATCTACAGAGTTACCTCCCTTTAGGCTTTTTCAAATTTCCCTTGTTTTAACCTAATTTCTTGGTAAAAACTTGTCTAAATTTCTAAATTCTTTCTTAATAAATATCAATTCTACACTTTGGCCTTAAATCAAAGTGTTTCCCTTCACAGATATCCTCTTGGGGTTGTCAGATGAGGGTAGTCTCCCATGCCAACAGAAGCTACCATTCAGAGAATGGTTTGCTTCTTAGTTGGATACCATGGGTTGACAACTCTCGCCATCAGTACCACCTGACCACTGATGAGACACAATAGTGTCGAAACACGTGTCTGGTCTAGGTACAAATACAATGGTCCTCCTCAGGACTAGATTACCTTGCGATACGTCCCCCACAAAGGGACTTTGCTCTGTAAATCTCGGTCCCCCTTGAGGAGGGTCTGATGCTCCCAGTAGGCTGTCTGTGAAGGGATATTTATTTCTCTCTCTATCTCTGCTAAGAGATTTAAACAAATCTCGGAAGAAAGTCTCTGCTGACTTTCAATTGTTTCTTTCACAATTTCTGATGTTTTATAATATATATATATATATACTGAAAGGCATAAATTCTGCAAATAGTGCATTGAACGATGCTAGGATTCCATTCTTACGGCTGCGCTGCGGCTCCGGCAACGGCATCCGGCTCTGGCGAGAAAAACGCATCGTCGTGAACCGTATATAACGGCGACGTCGTCCGGATATGTTCTCTTCCCGCCAATGCCGCCATGGCTCCACATTGGTCTCGTCTCATGCAAACTGTCATTCATAATGAAGAACAAGTTATGTTAATATTATTAGCGTACCGCCAAATGAAAAAACGCCAAAAGAGACGACATCGCTGGTGGGTGCATGCCATTTTGGAGAAAAGACGGCAGTATGGAACCTATCACCATCTTGTTCAAGAACTGCAACTCGATGGCGAAAGGTTTCAGCAGTATTTTCGTCTCTTTGTGCTCGGAAAGGCTCTGAGAAAAACGCGGGAAAAGAGACACGCCCACAAAATACCAGACGGCGTCCGGCGACGGCAGTCCAGAAAGCCACATGGAGCTTTCTTGAAAAAACGCACGCACGCCGGGCCGTCGCCGTCGCCGTCGCCGTACCGCACCCGTGTGAATGGGGTCATCCCTTCTTTCATCAATGTTTTTCAAATTGCCGTCGCCGCTGCCGTCGCCGGAGCCGCACCGCAGCCGTAAAGCTAGGATTCCATTCTTACGGCTGCGGTGCGGCTCCGGCTCCGGCGACGGCAACGGCATCCGGCTCTGGCGAGAAAAACGCATCGTCGTGAACCGTATATAACGGCGACGTCGTCCGGATATGTTCTCTTCCCGCCAATGCCGCCATGGCTCCACATTGGTCTCGTCTCATGCAAACTGTCATTCATAATGAAGAACAAGTTATGTTAATATTATTAGCGTACCGCCAAATGAAAAAACGCCAAAAGAGACGACATCGCTGGTGGGTGCATGCCATTTTGGAGAAAAGACGGCAGTATGGAACCTATCACCATCTTGTTCAAGAACTGCAACTCGATGGCGAAAGGTTTCAGCAGTATTTTCGTCTCTTTGTGCTCGGAAAGGCTCTGAGAAAAACGCGGGAAAAGAGACACGCCCACAAAATACCAGACGGCGTCCGGCGACGGCAGTCCAGAAAGCCACATGGAGCTTTCTTGAAAAAACGCACGCACGCCGGGCCGTCGCCGTCGCCGTCGCCGTACCGCACCCGTGTGAATGGGGTCATCCCTTCTTTCATCAATGTTTTTCAAATTGCCGTCGCCGCTGCCGTCGCCGGAGCCGCACCGCAGCCGTAAGAATGGAATCCTAGCTTAAGAATGGAATCCTAGCTTTATGCTCTCAAACGAAAATCAGATTGAACCTGTAATTTGTAGTTGACATCTTGAGTGTCGGAGCAAATGTTTGACGCTGTCAGCGTGTGCTTTGCAGTATTGCTGATCCAGCCACAGCTCACTGTGCTAATAAAGACAATGGGCTGAACGGGAGACAATGACGTAAAACAGATAGTGTATGGCCCTATACAATGCAACTGGCTGTTTGACTGTATCAGATATCGCAATCATGCCACGACTTGATGAAGGAGAGAGACAGCAAGCGATTGGGATGCTTAGAGCTGGCCAAAGCATTGACCGTGATGAACACTGAACGTTTTCCGAAATCATTGCGCTTGGACTCAGTCACTTTTTTTGAAAAATTGTCATTTCATGATGTTCTATTCAAAATCAATAAAGCGAAGGTTTATAAACACTAAAATGGCCAATAAATAAAATATTCAAACATTGAAAACATTCACCACTGAGTTGATTTTTTGTGATTTTTTAAAGTTCAGTTTGCGGAATTTATGCCTCTCGGTATATATATATGTGTGTGTGTCGCGTGCATGCATGCTTGCATGTTTAGTTTTCAATTAAAACTTTGGCCACACTCCACAGCACACACACAAAACACTGATGTAAAATAATGAAAATATTTAATAAGTCCCACTTAGGGTGCAAGATGGGGGTGACGATGGATGGAGTAATGGATGGTTAGTATGAATACATGACGATGGACATGATGAGCATGAGAAACCAATCACAACAGACCAATATTGTCAACACAAGAAACTAAGTCCATCGCACGATGAACACGAGCCGAAATCATATGCACTCGACTTATGAAATAGAAAGAAATCAAATACGACGAAGAGAAGAAAAAGTTTGAAAGTACCATTGAACTTCCATGTCGGTGTGGCTGAGCTTAAAATAGGAATGTTGTTGCAATCTGTTTTTGTTGAAAATTGTGGTAGTTGTTATGGATTATTTTAAGAGCAAAGGAATGATGGGAAAGAAGAAAAAAAAACACAAAACAGGAATAAATGTGAAAATAATGTTATTTCGAAATGTCTCTTACAACAAAGTCATAAAGGACAAACAGTATTGTGGAAAAAAATGTACGCATTAAATGTACAAGAAAAAACTTCTACACAAATAATGTAGCACCCGTGCACACCGTTGTATTGAGATCAATGGTTAAAATAGTAAACGAAGTAATTGCTGTCGAGGAATAACAAAAAGATATTTAACAAAAGATTGATTGTTCAGTCATATAATTAATGACACACTTTTTGGGTAACCATCTTGGCTTAACCACTTGCACCAGAGAAAGTGAAATGTCACACAATGTCTTGAAAAGTTCAATATGAAGTGAACACAATGTGTTATATATCTATTGATAATAAAAACAATTGCATTTAATAAGTGGAAAATAGTGCAAAACATGACATGACAACTATACATTTTAATATGAAAAAAACATCATAATGCAACATGTACATGAAGAACCAAACTGGTATACAGTGAAAAATCATCAAGATGAGAATGTGAATGGACACCAACAATATGAAGTCTTGAATGGGTTCCAAGTTATTTTGAAACTAAAAAAGTATTACCACAATGACAAAAAGATAACTTTATAACATACTGCATAGATTCATGGCAAGAAAGGCAATGCAAAAAAGAAATGAAATCATTTTGTGACATTACAAGTAAACATAATCAAGATGTGAAATCCAACAATCAAAATAAAGTGAAGGTAGTCAAAAACATGCAGCAAATACTTTGTATAAGGTCAACATAATGGCCATTTCCTGTGTACGTTTCTCAATGTGATCCTGACAATCCATAATGAAAACTCCATGGACATAGCATTGACAATTGCCTGAGGAGTTCATAAAAGATATGAAGTCAAACGCCTTACATGTTTTCTTCCAAATAAAGGACATTGTGATAACACAGAGACAATTAACAAAATGCTGATGCTAAAGTACAGGCACTTAAAAGTATGTAACAGATTGTGTAAGATTAACATGAATACTGGGGTCTTCTGTAGTGTTCCAAAATAATCCTTGCAATCACTTTAACACCATGGAGAAAAAAAACCACTGTTGACTGCAACACAATTTAGATGTGTGATTTTTCATGGACACCAACAATATGAAGTCTTCAATGTTCTTTCTTTCTTTATTTGGTGTTTAACGTCGTTTTCAACCACGAAGGTTATATCGCGACGAGGGAAAGGGGGAGATGGAATAGGGGAAAGGGGGGAGATGGGATAGAGCCACTTGTTAAGTGTTTCTTGTTCACAAAAGCACTGATCAAAAAATTGCTCCAGGGGCTTGCAACGTAGTACAATATATGACCTTACTGGGAGAATGCAAGTTTCCAGTACAAAGGACTAAACATTTCTTACATACTGCTTGACTAAAATCTTTACAAACATTGAAGTCTTCAATGTGCTCCAAGTTATTTTAAAATAAAAAAAAGTATTACCACAACAACAAAAAGATAACTTTATAACATACTGCATACATTGATGGCAACGAAGGCAATGCAAAAAAGAAATGAAATTATTTTGTGACATTACAAGTAAACATAAACAAGATGTGAAATCCAACAATCAAAATAAAGTGAAGGTAGTCAAAAACATGCAGCAAATACTTTGTATAAGGTCAACATAATGGCCATTCCCTGTGTACGTTTCTCAATGTGATCGCATGCGCAGGTATTCATCGTCTGCTGTTCGAGTCAAAAGTTGAAAGCAAAATAATTCCTGTAAGCCTGCCACTTATTTATAAAAAGAAACGTTTGATACTTTTACCAAACAGTTAGTATACTGCACGTTCTACCTGTATTCGTCTTTAAATTCTGCAAGACTGAAGCGAAAGAGGTCTGTCTCAGTTTTGTGGTCAGTTTGTTGTGTACATTTACACACGCACAACGAACAACACATGCACAGGCCCGGGGGAAGCTCTCCTTTCTTATGTCCGACCATAGACGTATACATGTAGTTTACATGTTTATTAGTCATCTATGTGATTGATTACGTGTATGATATGACGGAGAGTCGCATCGGTTTGATGCCGTGAACCCAACCGTGGCTGTGGCTGTCGTTTGAAGTAGCCTACTTCTTTATAAAGATTCATTTACATTCTACTTCTGACCAAGGCATGTTTGGTACCTACTGAATCCTTGTTGCGTGTAGTTTTACGTGGCACGTTGCCCAGAGTTGTATTCTTGAGGAGCATTAAATAAAACGTGTTACAAAGTTATCTCAAAACTCTGCAGTGACTGTGGAGACTTACTTTTTGCACACAATTAAAGAAAGATCTTTCATGGTTTCAGAAATGTACTTTGTATTTGTCAAAAGGCTTGTTGTGTTTGTGTGGTATGCTATTGAAAATGTCAATAAATAGCCTGCTGACAACCAAAATTGGGAAATTTTGAAAAAAATATTGTATTTTGAAAAAAATATTGTAAAAAAACTAGTACATGTGGAGACTTACTTTTTGCACACAATTAAAGAAAGATCTTTCATTGTTTCAGAAATGTACTTTGTATTTGTCAAAAGGCTTGTTGTGTTTGTGTGGTATGCTATTGAAAATGTCAACAATTTAAATTAAAAAAAGTCCAGAGGCACCACATAAATACTACAGACATGTTTGAAAATATGCACAAAATGTTGCTAGTGAATACTCAAAAAAGAATTTACTAACCTGAATGAGACAATGAGATGACTGGGTGATGACTATGATGAATATATCCATGTAGAAGAAAAGAAACACTTGCTGTCACAGTATTTACAGTGCCACACTTGGAAGCACAGCTCAACGCAAAACGCCTCACCACATTCCAGGCACCAGAACTGAAGCCGGAGGTTGACGTCGGTCTCATGGTTGACTGATCTCACGCAGACCAGGACCACTTCCGCAGCTGGTGTAGGGTACCAGAATGGCGGAGAATTCAGGGGGGGGGGGGGGTTGTGCGCCTCAGGCTGACACCGCGTCTCTTTCGCTGGGGTGAGAGATACTGAGATGCAAAGGGGATAGAGTGCCGTCACGCTGTGTAGCTGCCAGTGGATGCTGCAGCGACGACGACGATCAGGAGTTGCTGCTCAGTCAACAGCAGGGTGAAGTTGATGTCCGCACACCAGGTCAGTTCCGTCCTTGACAGAAGACCATGGAGGCCTACAAGGCCAAGGTCAGTAATCACACAAAACCCCAAGACACGTGACTTCCTCCTCCAATAGAAATCATCTTATGGATGAGGAGGAAGCACAATGACACTAACCTTGGTTCCCTTCTACAATAATCAACCAAATGATTAAACTCACAATAATTCACAACTGTTACTTTTCACTACAACACAACTATGATAATGAAACTTTAAACAGGATGATGAACTATTTACAGAAACACAAAGACGAGACAAAACAGTACAACTAGTAGCTATTGTAGGTTCCCTGCCCCCTGCCACCGGCCGCCAACTCACCTTCAGCAAACTGACAAAAGTCTTTATCCAAATTTAGAACAAGAAATATGGCTTACCTCACACAGGCCTATGAATAACATCGCGTACATACCTTATATACGCATCCGACTTTCACAAAGTCACCCAGTAGAATTACGTTACTACTGGGAAATAAAACTCGAACACAAGCGACAATTCATAACGCGAATTTCGAAGCTGTTCGACACATCTTATCTCGGCCGAGACAGAATAAAGTCTGCCTATGAATTTTAGCTGTCAGCTACAAGGTCCCGGGTGAACTCCACAATAGCGCGCAGCCTACCGTAACGTCCCGTGCAATGCGTGCATCCCGTGCAATGCGTGGGATAACTCAGCTACGCTCAACTACGGGTCTTCTAACATTGACAAAGGTACCTGATACAAACACTCAACTGTCCACGACAATGCCCCCCAAGTTAAGCATAGACATCGGTCTACACAGCAAAAGATCCCTCCTCGACGCATGCCCGGCTGAGGTAGTCGGCTCCCACGTTACGACTACCGGGAATCACACAAACGGTGAAACTGTAGGCTTGCAACAACAAACTCCAGCGCATGAGCCTGCTGTTCACCACCTTCGCTGTCTGCAGGTAGCGCAGTGGTTGGTGATCGGTCTCCAGCACAAACGTCTGTCCGTACAGAAATGGCTGGAACTTCTGGGTAGCCCACACAAAATAAAAGCGAACTTTTTCATCTTTCTTGCGAACGAGCACAACAGGGGCGTTGTAGGGAGAAGCGGCTGGTTCGATGACACCCAACTTCTTCATGGCCTGCACCTCTTCCTTGACGGTCTCGACCTTGGCATAAGTTAAAGGGTACTGCTTAACCCGAACTGGTTTCGCTGATTCTACTGTCATGTCGAAAACGGCCAAGGGTGTCTGAAGGGGAACATCAGTAAGAACTTTCTCGTGCTTCTCCGCAATCGCCAACACCTGAAGTCATTGCTCTACAGTCATTGTAGAAGCAAGGTTAATGTCCTCAACAGTTTCTTCGCCTTCCAAGCAGGGCAGGGGCAGCTCACGATCAGGGGAAACCATCTCCTCAGTTTCCTCAACCAAGGCAACCGCTACGGTGGGTATCACATCTACGGCGTCCGTTGCGTTTTGTCTGTCTCTGTACAGCTTGAGAAGATTGGCGTGGTACAGCTTCTCACGCCCGTAGATCCGAATCCTGTAGTCTGACTTGACCTTCTTCTCCAGACCGTCGAACGGTCCCTGCCAACACAACTGCAGCTTGTTATTCTTCTGCGGCAGTAGCAACAAGACCTTGTCTCCAGGCTGGAGCTGTCTTCGAACTGTCTTCCGGTTGAACACCTCCGCGTGTTTCTGTGCAGCAGCTGACAAATTCTGACGCGCCAATTTGCAGGTTTCCTCAATCCGGTTCCTCAAATCAACCACATACTCAGAAGTCGTGCGAACTTGCTCATCAGCTCGCTCTTCCGTCCAGAGGTTGCGAAGAACAGACATGGGTCCTCGCACTGTCCTGCCGTAGAGAAGCTCAAAGAGAGAGAATCCAAGACTCTCCTGTGGAACTTCACGATAAGCGAAGAGGAGTGCAGGAATGTAGCAATCCTACTGCTTCGGTTTCTCTTGAGCAAGCTTGCGTAGCATGGTCTTGAGAGTTCCGTTGTATCGCTCCACCAATCCGTTCCCTTGCGCATGATACGGAGTAGTCACTAAACCCTTGATAGCCAGCAAACGCTCCACCTCTTGCATCACCTCAGACATGAACTGAGTACCACGGTCTGTCAAAATCTCTAAGGGGATTCCTACCCGGGTCCAGACTGCCCACATCGCTTCAGCAACCTTCACAGCCTCGATCGACTTCAATGGAATGGCCTCCGGGTACCGAGTAGCGTAATCCACAAACACCAAGATGTACCGGTTACCAGACTCAAAAGCAGGGATGATGGGACCCACCAGATCGATCGCCACACGCTCAAACGGCGTATCGATGAGAGGCATCTTACCCAACGGCACCTTCTGCGGCTTACGAGAAACCTTCTGACACTGATCACAAGACAACACAAAGCGGCGTATGTCTGCGCACATACCTGGCCAAAAGAACTGCTGCCAAACTCGATCACGTGTCCTCTGAACACCCATGTGACCCCCCATCCCCATAGGCGGTTCATGGGCCAACTTGATAAACACCTAGCCTCAACTGCTGGGGAACAACAACCTGAGTATAGACGCTACCACCACCACGATACTCACGGTACAGAATCTTCTTCTTCCAGACAAACCCAACTTCACCGGAGTGACCAGACGTTCTGACGTCCTGGCGATCTGCTGCCTCACGACAACTCTTCAAAGTCGGATCATCCCGCTGAAGGTCATGCAACTGCACGGGGGTGACTGCTTCTAGACCTGGAGCAGCAACATGCAACAAAGTCGACTTCTTCCCTTCAGCGGCAGCCTGAGCACGAGTGACAACTGAAACAACATTGGAAACAGCGTACACTGGTAGAACATTCGAATCACCCAGGCGGGCGTAATTACTCACGATGAAGTCAGCAACAGGTGCATCCATGACGATAGCCTCAACCTCACCAGTGTAGAAAGGGCAATCAACCTGAACCTCGATCACTGGATATCGCCTCTTGATGTCTTTCTCAGCCATAGAAACCACAAGATTCTGTCCTGTGAACTGAGACCTTGAAACTAGTGAACTCTTCACGACACAAACCTAAGATCCAGTATCACGCAAACCCTCCACTGCAACACCATCTACTACAACCAGGCATCTCGGGTCGTAGTCTTGCTGGCTACAGGGAGTACACAAAGTAGGCACACTGACGGGCGGTAAGGACTTCTCAGGACCACTATTCACCGCTACAGTCGACTTGCTCTTCTTGGGACAATCTCTAGCCAAGTGTTTGGGGGATTCACAAATGTAACACTTCCTACCGAATGTACCAGATGAGTTATCTCCACATTTCTTCTTTTCACCAGCATCAGCCTTTCCGCCCTGATCACGATCATGCTGAAGAAACTTCTTGCTATCACGGTGTGCTTCAAAGTGAATTTCAGCAGACCTAACTGCTTCGGCTAGCGTCTGAGGTTTTCTCTCCTTAATGTATGCGGCCATGTCCGCGCTCAGGGTCTGTAAGAACTGCTCAAGCAAAAACAACTGTTTCAGTTCGGTGATTTCGGAAAGCTCATGCCACTTAGTCAAATTCTCTTCAATGCGAGCACCGAACTGTCTGAACGTTTCATTTTCCTTTCTCTTGCTGGTCCTGAGACGACGGCAGTAAGTTTCTGCTGTGAGCTGATAGCGGCCTAACAACGCGACCTTCAAACCATCATAGTCGTCTGCGCTATCATCGTCAAGAGTGTTGTACACTTCTGCAGCCCTACCCGACAACCTAGTCGAGACCCTAGTTGCCCATGTATCTTTCTTCCACTTGTACAAGGTAGCGACCCTCTCAAACCTTTTCAACCAAGTAACTATGTCTTCTTTGTTCTCATCAAACTTCGGTATGGAAGGACGAAAACCACGAAGGTCACCAGACTCTTCTTCACCTGAGGAATCTCCATCATTATCAGCCCTATCCCTACCTTCTTTCTTCACCTTCTTACTTTCAGACTCTTTCTGCAGGAGTTGCATACGAAGGTCATGCTCTTCTCTTTCTTGATTTTGCTTACGGTCATGGTCCTCTTTCTCCTGCCTTTGTTTTTCTTCAAACATCTGAGTACGTTCAAGTGCGGCTTTCTCATCAGTCTCTCGCTGAGCTTGAACATACTTAATTCTCTCATCAGTCTCTCGACGCGCTACTTCTAGCTTGTCCTGATAAGCTTTCCTTTCCAGTTCTAGTTTCTTTCTTTTTTTCTTTCTTTCTTTATTTATTTGGTGTTTAACGTCGTTTTCAACCATTCAAGGTTATATCGCGACGGTTCTAGTTTCTCCTGTTTCTCATCTTCACGGGTCATCCGCTCGGCAATAAACTCAGGAATACTGGTAGATTTAACACCTAGCTCCTCAGCAAGTGAACGACACCTAGCAATCCTATCCGAACTACTTTCCATCCTTGATGCCATGATAGCACTATCGTCCAGAAACCGACCCGAACGAAGTTCCATAAACAAGAACAGAACTAACAAAACATGAAAAATCAAAACAAGGCACGGCTGACTGGCAACAAGGACAGGAAACCCACAAGGCCTAATGATAACCCTCGGGCCCCTCCAACCACCCACAGCTACCAGACAACAACAAAAAGCTAACTAAAGTACATCAGTGCCCAAGGTATGGGAAGTGTGGCCAACGACAAAAAATGAAGTGAATTCCTTGAATTCAAGAAGATTGATCCTGGCAAGCTCGCCATTGTCGCGTGCATGCGTGCTTGCATGTTTAGTTTTCAATTAAAACTTTGGCCACACTCCACAACACACAAAAAACACTGATGTAAATTAATGAAAATATGTAATAAGTCCCACTTAGGGTGCAAGATGGGGGTGACGATGGATGGGGTAATGGATGATTAGTATGAATACATGACGATGGACACGATGAGCATGAGAAATCAATCACAACAGACAAATAATGTCAACAAAGGCTCACTAGAAAGTCAAGGTCAAAGACCCGCGCCGCTACTCTAGGCGCAAAAAGGGCCCATCTCAAAAGATGTCAAAACAAATATCATACACGGGACGATAAGGGGTCGTCTCAAAAGTCAATATGAAGAATGTACTTTCACTGATGATAGGGGATCATCTCAAGAGTCTATTTCCTCCCCATACCATACATGCCTTCTATTATAGAGAAAGTACTTAGCTATGTTGTCGCTGAATTGCCGCCATGACAGCCACGCCGACGGAACCGCTGAAGCCGGAGGTTGACGTCGGTCTCATGGTTGCCTGATCTCACGCAGACCAGGACCACTTCCGCTGCTGGTGTAGGGTAGGCCTACCAGCAAGGCGGAGAATTCAGGGGGGGAGGGGGGGGGGGGTTGGTGCGCCCTCATGCCGACACCGCGTTTCTTTCGCTGGGGTGAGAGATACTGAGATGCAAAGGGGATAGAGTGCCGTCACGCTGTGTAGCTGCCAGTGGATGCTGCAGCGACGACGACGATCAGGAGTTGCTGCTCAGTCAACAGCAGGGTGAAGTTGATGTCCGCACATCAGGTCAGTTCCGTCCTTGACAGAAGACAATGGAGGCCTAGAAGGCCAAGGTCAGTAATCACACCAAAAACCCAAGACACGTGACGTCCTCCTCCAATAGAAATCATCTTATGGATGAGGAGGAAGCACGGCAATGACACTAACCTTGGTTCCCTTCTACAATAAACAACCAAATGATTAAACTCACAATAATTCACAACTGTTACTTTTCACTACAACACAATTTACTATGCTAATGAAACTTTAAACAGGATGATGAACTATTTACAAAAACACAAAGACGAGACAAAACAGTACAACCGGTAACCATTGTAGGTTCCCTGTCCCCTGCCACCGGCCGCCAACTCACCTTCAGCAAACGGACAAGTCTTTATCCAAATTTAGAACAAGAAATATGGCTTACCTCACACAGGCCTATGAATAACATCGCGTACATACTTTATATACGCAACCGACTTTCACAAAGTCACCCAATAGTATTACGTTAGGGGAAGGGCCCCTAATATGGACCACTTTTTGTTTATTGCTGATAACTAGCTTGTTTTCTTGCGAAGAAGTTTCATTTTGTGGTTGGTAGTCCTTCTCTCTTAGTTTAACAGTTAGGCCTAATTAGAGTGAAATAGCTTTGATAGACCTTCAGCAAAAATTAAATACAGAAAAAATCACAAGTGGTCCATATTAGGAGCCTGGGCGCCCAATATGGACCAGTGAAGCGACCTTCACGAATCACTGTAAAAAGCCCCCTATAATTCAAAATAACATGATACAACTTAGTATGCAAGTCAGACTTATTCAAATATGCTTTAGATTTAGCTGTTTCGAGTTGATGAGAGCATTATTTGAAGCACACCAAGAAACTGAAGAAGCTTATCAAAAACAGAGTGAAAATAAGTGAAATTATCAACTTCCACAAAAAAAAGACTATTTGTTATATTTTTTTGAAATCTCGAGGACTAGTTATAGGTTAATTTCAGCAAGCTTCTTAATGAATTAATTAAAATTGCCTTTAGTTTTTATTTTTTTCGATTTGTTGAAGGTGGTCCATATTAGGGGACTCGCACATACTTTGAGATTTTGCTATTATTATTTTTTTGCAGTAGAAACTCGGGGTACTCACTGTTAAAACGTAACAAATACTGTCTTAGCTGTCAGATATATAGCTACTACTGGGAAACAAAACTCGAACACAAGCGACAATTCATAACGCGAATTTCGAAGCTTTGAACTTCGGATAAGGCGCTATATAAATAAAGAGAATACATGTTCGACACATCTTATCTCGGCCGAGACAGAATAAAGTCTGCTTATGAATTTTAGCTGTCAGCTACAAGGTCCCGGCGGGTGAACTCCACAATAGCGGGCAGCCTACCGTAACGTCCCGTGCAATGCGTGCATCCCGTGCAATGCGTGGGATAACTCAGCCTACGCTCAACTACGGGTCTTCTAACATTGACAAAGGTACCTGATACAAACACTCAACTGTCCGTGACAGTGTGTGTGTGTGTGTGTGTGTGTGTGTGTGTGTGTGTGTGTGTGTGTGTGTGCGTGCGTGCGTGCGTGCTCCATGCACCACATCAGAAGTGCATATTTGTTTCCAATTATTGTCAGCAGTTGATATATTTATTTGAGAGAGAGAGAGAGAGAGAGATCCACTCACGTACACACACACAAACACACATACACACACACACACACACATACCCACACACACACTCACACACACACACACACCACACACACACTCACACACACACACGCACACACAAACACACACACCCACACACACACTCACTCACACACACACTCACTCACACACACACACACACATACACACACACTGACACACTCACACACACACACACACACAAACACACACACCCTCACACACACTCTCACACACACACAAACACACACAGGCAGGCATACAGAGAAAGAGTTGGGTGCGTGCTTGCCTGTGCGTGTGTTATTTCTTTAAAGTATTAAACACGATAATGTCTATATGAAATAAAAAGAATCTCTCTTCCGGCAACAATCAAACATGTTCAACATGATGCTGACAGCACAGAATGCTAGAGTTTTTCAACCGGATCGCGAGCCATTTCCACTTCTTTGAACCAGTGAAGGACAAAAGGGAGACAACCTGGTAGTATCGACTGTACTTCAATTGAAATCCGATCTTCTCCCTTCTCGTCACAATGCCGGGGGGGGGGGGGGGGGGGGGGGGGGGGGGGGGTAGCTGAGGTGGTAGAGAACTGGACTTGTGATCGTAACCTGGTCGCGGGCTCTAATCCGGGCCGGGACGGACACTGGTCAACTTTATGTGCAGACCCAGATTCGACGAAGCCCGGACTATGGGTTTTTGCATTTCTGCTTGGAAGCTTAAAAGTTAATTATTAAAGTTTGGTCAATACAAGTCCATATCAAATTTCAGTAATTAATCCCACGATGAGTACATCTTATTCTTTATGATTTTCTGAATCCAAAAATATAATAGATAAGCCACGTTTACTCTCACATTATTAACACTATATATATGTACTGCTGTTGTTTGTAAAATATGTTTTCACGTTTACTCTCACATTATTAACACTATATATATGTACTGCTGTTGTTTGTAAAATATGTTTTAAACGCTTACTTAATTCTTTTTATGTATTTAAATATTTGTTGAATTTATTGTGTGTGTGTGTGTGTGTGTGTGCGTGTGTGTGCGTGTGTGTGTGTGTGTGTGTGTGTGTGTGTAAATGTGTATGTGTGCTTGTGTGAGGTTGCGTGTGTGTCAAAATGTGTTGTGCAATATGGCATGAAAATATTTTTAGATTTGTTGTTAAAAATTACAGCTTTGTATTCCATGTTTATTATCTTTTTCGAAGTAATTATAGTTAAATAGTCTTTTCTGTTTTTTATTTGTTCGACCTTCTTAGGATTCGGGAGTTTTATGCACTGCCTTTTATAGTAAACTAAATTTTTGTATTTGAAATAGTCCATTGTAGTCGGTGTAGGCCTTAAGCTTATTTTGATCGTTTGTCCAATATTTAATTTAATTCTCTATTTGTGTATGAACTCAAATGTTTAGTGTTCTTAGTACTGTCTTGTTAGCCTAAGTTCTATTTAATCAGAGTATGTTTGCGTGTGCTTATACCTAGTGATATTGTAAAGCGCATAGTGCTTTTAGTTATGCGCTATAGAAATCTCCTAATAAATAAATAAATAAATAAAATTGTACTCATAATTAAAGAAAATAGGTTAATTAGGCATTACGTTCGCGTACTTCGCGGAGACGAGCTTGACCCGTCTCAGTCTTTGGGTCTAGGCTAGCGAAGCCTTAATTAGTAGCCTATCTGTAGTCTAGGTGCTGTCTGCGTTTGGTTATTTTTTTTAGTGTTACTCTATTAGTTTAAGGCCGACCGATTGACAAAATATTTTAATATCGCTTCACGCGACTTGTTCCTTATTACTGTAGAATATTAATGATTGAGTAGAATCCTTCGAACGACCCGCGCTTTGATACAAGCTCCTGTGGCAATGACCTTGCACTACATACATGTTTCAACTGACACGAACGGCAACACAGTAATAAACACGACAAAAGCACAACGGTCAACCAGTCAACCAACCACACCAATCAAGCCACCAACCATCCAAACCACTTAAACTAACTAGTATCCTTGGCATTCGATGTCATTTATCCAACAAATAAGCCCCCCAAAAAGTGAGGCACATTTCGCGTTTGTGGGGCACAAAAATAAACCCACAAAAAGTGGGATTAATGACATCAAATGCCAAGGATAAACTAGCCACTAACTAACTAACCAAACAACACACCAACCAACACAGTCATGTAGGTTTTTGTTGTTGTTGTTGTTGTTGTTGTTGTTGTTGTTTTTGCACAAAAGTTGAAGTGGTCAAAGTCAGCATACTTCAAACTGTAAAAAAAAAAAAAAAAAAAGAAGCAGAATCAGGAATAGCAAAGAGCTGAAAAATGCTTGAGCCGATTTTCATTCTGGTTTGAAAAAGTGACTTGCAAACGGTCGTACAAGCCTTGTATTCGCTTCATAACATGGACCGCACGCTGTCACTAACTCATGACACATCGACGATCGTAGGCACAGGCACTCGTCACGAGCGGGTCGGGATCAAAGTGGGCGGGGCCTGTGCGCTCTCAAGACTACTACTCTGTTGTCCATAAGTATGTTCCATGTGTTCTGGACTGAAACCTCGAGTGTGACGACATTTCAACCAAACGTCATAGCTAAGAAGAAATATGACGTGCAATGTGTAAATGATACAGGAACAATGGCTGACAGACTCACATTAGCGACGAAACGTGACGCATCCTCTTTCTCGCAAAGCAAAGTGCCTTCAAAGACGATATCATCTGTAACTTCACTTTCTGACTCCGCTTCTTCGTTTGGCAAAAAGGAGGACTAACACTATTTTTTTCTCTCCATCTTCCAAAAAACCCAAATTACTTTCTGTTTCTCTTTTCCGAGAAAATCCTGTGAAGTCGATCTGCCACACAACAGTATAGGCAACAGTCCGTACCTTACTTTTTATTGACGCGGAAAACGTTCTCGCACGTTTAGTTTGAAAAGCAGAATGCCAATGAAGATGAGGGAGAAAACCTTATCCAAACAGAGCCTGGAAAGCAAGAAAGCGGAGGCGAAAAAGAAGAAAAAGAGAGGCTCCATGGCCCATTTCATGAATCCGCACAATCAAGAATCTTTCGACGAGCTCCATGACGAACTCAGTTTGGAGGAAGTCGACGTCTACAGCGGTGAGCACACCCCCTTCAGTCGACTGAACGCCCTCAACCCACAAACTGCCCACGCCCCCTCTGCCAGTGCCTTCTCCTCCAGGGTATTGTTGCCCGTTTGCCTTACGCCTGAGACCAGGTTTTTCGAAAATATCTCGCCAGCTACAAACATTTTTATAAATGAAGAAGAAGAAAATATGTTCCCATAAAGTATACATAACAGGAGTTTACGTTTGTAGACTATGGGCACATTGGTGTTAATTAAGTCTTCATAATTTCCTGTACCAGATGATAAAAAAAATTAAAATGTGGATCAGTTTTGCAAAATAGAGGTCAAACTCGTGCATTTCATGGCGTAATGTTTGTGTCATCCAGGTAGGACTGTGTCGGGGTTTGCCTGCATCGAACAATTGTTGTCAAAGGCGTTGTCTGATACAACGAATAATGTAACAAAAACGAATAATGTAACAATTGTTACATTATTCGGGGGCGGCCCACGAATAATGTAACAATTGTTACATTATTCGGGGGCAGCCCTTTTTTCAACTTAGAAAAAGTTAGACTTAGAGTTAGAGTTAGAAAAATTGTAAAATAGCTCATAATACAGTCTCGGGTTAGGGTTAGCATCCACTCACAAAAATTACACGTCACTCACATGGCATGCACGCCTTTTGCAGAATCAGTGACGCCACTTGCACACATTCACAAACAGACAGACACACGCCGTTATACTCTGATTCTCCCGATAAGAAAAACCTCGAATATAAGAAAACAAAAATAGTTTCTCTTGGACTTTCTTATAAGCCATTTGTTCTTGTCCTCACTGGGTGAAGGGTCATTCGCATCATCACGCACGAATTTGTGTGCATCACAATAATTATCAGTCTAGTGTTTGGTAGTAAATTATAATATTTATCGAGAAAATCTCGAAAGCTACATCCGCCACGAATAATGTAACGATTGTCACATTATTCGGGGGCAGCCCACGAATAAGGCAACAATGTGGGCCGGGCAGCCCCCGAATAATGTAACAATTGTGACATTATTCGTTTTTGTTACATTATTCGTTGTATCAGTTGTCTGAAATGCTGAAAGCTTTCCTGCCTCATAAATACTGTGTTCTATCTATGTTGCTCCAGCGTGTGTGAGAAAGAAAGAGAGAGAGAGAGAGAAAGAGAGAGAGAGAGAGAGAGAGAGAGAGAGAGAGAGAGAGAGGGAGAGAGAGAAAGAGAAAGAGAGAGATTGTGTGTGTATGTGTGTGTGTGTGGTTCTTGTGGTGGTGGTGTATGTGTGTGTGTGTGTGTGTGTGTGTGTGTGTGTGTGTGTGTGTGTACATCTACATGTATGCGTTCAGAAGTACATGCAAATAGACGCAGAAAGTCAAATACATATACTGGCTGACTGTTATCAAAACTGAGAACACCCACACACACACACACACCCACACACAAAACACAAACCGAGTCAACCCGCATGGATGTTTTACTGGCCCCTCGATGCTCCTTGTTCGACGGCAATTATTCATTACTTTTCTTGTCAACGGCCAGTGCTCTGAATAATGTGCAAACCCTTAGAAAGCTTTGGTGTTAGTGTGACATGTATCATGTCAGCACGAGATACACGAGTATGCAAATACGTACGGCACAGATAAAAAAAAAATGACCTGCATGTTTGTAGAGGCCTGGTAAGGGGGAAGTCATTTTATGAAGTAGTCTTTATGAAGAAATAATTAACCAGAGGAAAGTAATGATTGAAGTAAATGTAAATAAAATTAGGTATACTTTTGACGTACTTATCATGTTCTTATCCACATTGCAAAGTATGTGTAGATCGCGAGATATTTTCGAAAAACCTGGTCTCATGCGTAAGGCAATAGCACACAACCCTCCACCGTAAACTTCTCCCTCTCACACGCACACGCATAAACACACATACACACACACACACACACACACACACACACACACACACACTCTCTCTCTCTCTCTCTCTCTAGCTCTTTCTCTCTCTCTCTCTCTCTCTCTCTCTCTCTCTCTCTCTCTCTCTCTCTCTCTCTCTCTCTCTCTCTCTCTCTCTAACTTGTTTGTTAGTCATGTGTGCGTGTTTTTTGGGGGTGTATTTTTCGTGTTGTTTTCTTCTTTCTTGTGGTCTTTCTAACTTTCTCCGCATTAATTTTGTTTCCGGAATTCCATTTAATATTCTGGTTGCATTTAGCACTTTTCATTTATCAATTCGTTTCATTTGTATGCTTTTTGTGTGTGTGAATATGATATGTTTAGTATTTGTCTAAGGACAGGTTGTTAGACAAGGCAATGTGCCTTAAACCTTTATCCAAGTTGTAAAATAAAGTTCGTTCGTTCGTTAAACGCTGTTGAGGTTCCCCGTGCTGTCAATTTACCCCTGACGGCGAGGTATCACCTCCAGTTTAGCTTCCAGCGAGAACTTAGTCTTCAAATTAAAAGAAACCCATTTCGCGTTATTTTGGGGGTTCAAACAAAAGTTTCATTTCATTGCAAGATCGCGAGTCAAGCACACATGCTTTACTTGGATCCGTTCTCGGGGATATGCTTATACAGTGGAACCCTCTTTTTACCCCCCCACCCCCCACCCCGACTCCCCATCCCCCCCCCAAAAAAAAAAAATAAGACCTTGATTTATCACATTTTCTATTCATAACCTCGATAAATGTACCTCTAGTTTTAGACTCCCTCCTTTTTTAAAGACCCGATTTTCCTACATGTTTTTTAAGTCTTAAAAGGGAGGGGTGGGGGGGGGGTCCTCTGTATACCTGATCCATACTTCTTTCCCACTCCAGATCTACGCTACACTCCAATCACACGACACCACCAAGAAGAGCTCCTGCTGTGGCCAATGGGCGAGGTGAGCGTGAAAAGGCCGCGGCCGTTGCCTGTGGTGAGGAAAGTGCGCACTCCTAGCCCACCACGCAGGCGCTTCCTCTTGCCTCTGGGAGAGGTCGAAGGCATGGAGGTGTTCAGCCGTGAGACCAGCATGATGGAGAGACGCTGCAAGGCATTGGAGATGAAGACAGATATGATGATCAACAAGTGTGTGACGGGTAAGAGTTATATGTTGATTCTTCAGACCTGAGACCAGCATGATGGAGAGACGCTGCAAGGCATTGGAGATGGAGACAGATATGATGATCAACAACAAGTGTGTGACGGGTAAGAGTTCTATGTTGATTCTTCAGACCTGAGACCAGCATGATGGAGAGACGCTGCAAGGCATTGGAGATGGAGACAGATATGATGATCAACAACAAGTGTGTGACGGGTAACAGTTCTATGTTGATTCTTCAGACCTGAGACCAGCATGATGGAGAGACGCTGCAAGGCATTGGAGATGGAGACAGATATGATGATCAACAACAAGTGTGTGACGGGTAAGAGTTCTATGTTGATTCTTCAGACCTGAGACCAGCATGATGGAGAGACGCTGCAAGGCATTGGAGATGGAGACAGATATGATGATCAACAACAAGTGTGTGACGGGTAACAGTTCTATGTTGATTCTTCAGACCTGAGACCAGCATGATGGAGAGACGCTGCAAGGCATTGGAGATGGAGACAGATATGATGATCAACAACAAGTGTGTGACGGGTAACAGTTCTATGTTGATTCTTCAGACCTGAGACCAGCATGATGGAGAGACGCTGCAAGGCATTGGAGATGGAGACAGATATGATGATCAACAACAAGTGTGTGACGGGTAATAGTTCTATGTTGATTCTTCAGACCTGAGACCAGCATGATGGAGAGACGCTGCAAGGCATTGGAGATGGAGACAGATATGATGATCAACAACAAGTGTGTGACGGGTAAGAGTTCTATGTTGATTCTTCAGACCTGAGACCAGCATGATGGAGAGACGCTGCAAGGCATTGGAGATGGAGACAGATATGATGATCAACAACAAGTGTGTGACGGGTAACAGTTCTATGTTCATTCTTCAGACCTGAGACCAGCATGATGGAGAGACGCTGCAAGGCATTGGAGATGGAGACAGATATGATGATCAACAACAAGTGTGTGACGGGTAACAGTTCTATGTTCATTCTTCAGACCTGAGACCAGCATGATGGAGAGACGCTGCAAGGCATTGGAGATGGAGACAGATATGATGATCAGCAACAAGTGTGTGACGGGTAAGATTTCTAGTTTGATTCTTCAGTCCTGAAACAAGCGCGCTGACGAAATTGGAGTCCTGAGATAAATAAGCATGATGGAGATTGAGACGCTGCAAAGCATTGGAGAAAGATATGATGAGGACTTAGAAATGTACTATGCTGCAGATACGCTGCATAACCTTGAAGAAAGATGTTACCAGCTACAAGTGATTAAGGGGGGGGGGGGTGTTTGTTTGTCGCTAAGAAAAAAAGAGAGGGGGGGGGGGATCATTAGACGACGTTCGGAAATAACTCTGTCGTGGGTTACACTTTCACATGTATCTAGCCTCAGTGTTTCTATGGAAAAGAAAGGAAAAATAAAGGAAAGCATATCTTAGTGGAACATATTTTGATAAAAGAGGCTCGGGGTTCAGGGCTTTATTTATGCTGCGAGGTCGTGTAGCCATGTGGCAAGCCTTCCTAGATCCTGTAAGGTATGTCACTCAGATGGGAAGGTGTGCAACAGATACTCTCCTTAGACCAACATATATTCTACTTAGACAAACATATACTCTGCTTAGACCAACAGATATTCTGCTTAAACCAACAGATATTCTGCTAAGACCAACAGATATTTTGCTCAGACCAACAGATATTCTCCTTAGACCAAAAGATACTCTCCTTAAAGCCTGTCATTAATTGGGCGAAGACGACTACGCGAAGTATGCTTCGCGAAGCTGGCCGCGCGAAGTCGACTTCGGGCTGAATTTAGGACCGCCTTTAACCAACAGATACTCTCCTTAGACCAACAGATACTCTCCTTAGACCAACAGATACTCTCCTTGGACCAACAGATACTCTCCTTAGACCAACAGATACTCTCCTTAGACCAACAGATACTCTCCTTAGACCAACAGATACTCTCCTTAGACCAACAGATACTCTCCTTAGACCAACAGATACTCTCCTTAGACGAATACTTCATCAGTTCCAGATTCTCAAACGTTAAAGTTGCGGGGTCAGTTACTGAGACAATTAATCATGCTTGATAGACGATGCCAGGACTTGCAGAGGGCTCGATCCTAAAAGCAGTCATGAAGCCTTTGGGGCATGTTCAATGGGCCAGCAACACAGTAACACATTCGGTCGACTGTCGTTGGACAAGTGAAATGCATTATTCCGACGAAATCGGGCTTTATGGAAAAGATTTTAGTCGGCCGACGGCTCTGCCTCTTCGCACTGGGAGTTGCTCGATTATAGTGTTGCCCTTCCCCTAGCACCGCGTTCGGACAACCGCAGTCGGGTGACGAAACGGTGGTCCGACTGTCAGTGCACTGTGCCCACCGCCAGTCCATGAAACCGGCTCCTGGTGGTGTTTCAGACCTGAGGATGAAGACCCTGAAGACCCAAGAACGCACGCTGCGGAACTGGGAGACGGAGTGTCAGCAGAGGAACGCTCTGTGCAGGACCATGGCCTGCAAGTCCGGCGTTGCCCCAGAGAACCTGGTCTCCACCCGACTCTGCACCCTCCCGCCCTTGCAGAACCACAGTGGGCCATCTTACGGACCCGAGTCCGACTTCCCCCAGCGGACCCAGAGTGCGAGGTTTGTTACCTCATTCCCTTCCCCCCCCCCCCCCCCCCTCCCGCTTTGTTTTACTACATCGCTTCGCAGAAGTAGTTTTTGCTTTGACTAATAGGCAAAAAGTGTACGCGTCTCGTTACATTTGACGTCGTCGACTGTACGATTTGGTTGCTGTTAGTCAAATCGTAGTAGAATAGTAGAATGTGTGCGATGCGTAAAGGGTACATACTTCAGACCTTTGTTGACTCAAAAGTTTTAGGTTTTTAGAAACTGAACAATACTTTCCCAAAGAAGATGAAGAATAGAAGATGAAGAATGAACGATGCCAACATGTTACCTAGTGTACAAACACTTCCGTAGTTGGGAGCACAGGTATATGATCTTAAAAGTTCCTATTACCCTTCATTGGCTCTGTCGACGTCCGTTTTTAAAGACTTGCTTCACTTTATATAATAAACCAACCCTAGAGCGTCATCGTCTTGAACGAAATCTGCAAAATCTCCAAATTTGAACTCTGGGTGGAGAAATCCTTTTGTGAAATGACGTCAGCACCTTTTGGCTGTTGGTCAATGCATTTCGGAGCTGGGGTGCCAACATAATGTCTGACACACTTGAAAACTAATGCTACTTTGTTTTGTTTTGGAAACTGATACGAAATGAACGAGATCATTAGGCATTAGTTCATTAGTTATAATCTAAACTTACCTCAAAAAGTGAGATCGAAAGAACGAACAGTACACAAATACGAACGGAGCGACTCGGAAGCCGACGAGCTGATACTGAACTCAATGTTCGAGAACTCACGTGTACTACTCGAAGTTAAAAATTCGCTTTTTACCCCTAGGCCCTGAAGATAGTGAGCTCGGTTGGCTGGTCTCGGGTTCGAATTTCTAAACAGGCAAAATTAAGAGTAATTTTCAAAACAAATTCATTTTTTCTAATTTTCCTTTATTTTCTAACCTCTTACGCCTTTTGTTCTGTTCCTTTTTACATTTAGTCAAGTTTTGACTAAATGTTTTAACATAGAGGGGGAATCCAGACGAGGGTCGTGGTGTATGTGTGTATGTGTGTGTGTGTGTGAGTGTGTGTGTGTGTGTGTGTGTGTGTGTGTGTGTGTCTGTCTGTGCGTGTGTGTGTGTAGAGCGATTCAGACTAAACTACTGGACCGATCTTTATGAAATTTGACATGAGAGTTCCTGGGTATGATATCCCCAGACGTTTTTTTCATTTTTTCGAAAAATGTCTCTGATGACGTCATATTCGGCATTTTGTAAAAGTTGAGGCGGCACTGTCACACCCTCATTTTTCAATCAAATTGATTGAAATTTTGGCCAAGCAATCTTCGACAAAAGCCGGACTTTGGTATTGCATTTCAGCTTGGAGGCTTAAAAATTAATTAATGACTTTGGTCATTAAAAATCTGAAAATTGTAATTAAAATTATTTTTTTATAAAACGATGCAATATTACGTTTATCTTATTTTTCATCATTTTCTGATTCCAAAAACATATAAATATGTTATATTCAGATTAAAAACAAGCTCTGAAAATTAAAAATATAAAAATTATGATTAAAATCAAATTTCCGAAATCGATTTAAAAACAATTTCACCTTATTCCTTGTCCCTTCCTGATTCCAAAAACATATAGATATGATATGTCTGGATTAAAAACACGTTCAGAAAGTTAAAAAGAATAGAGATATAGAAAAGCGTGCTATCCTCCTCAGCGCAACCGCTACCGCGCTTTTCTGGATTGTTAATTTCACTGCCTTTGCCACGAGCGGTGGACAGACGATGCTACGAGTGTACGGTCTTGCGCAAAAAAATGCAATGCGTTCAGTTTTATTCTGTGAGTTCGACTGAGCTTGACCAAATGTATTTTCGCCTTACGCGACTTGTTTTCATTCTCAAGGTTTTGAGTGATGAATTGAAGATCGAATCAATCAAAGTGCTGCGTAATTATTGAGTACTTCCAGTGAACGATTTCCCAGAACTACTCATCCTATTTTTAGTAATATGTGACCCTCCACCACGAAATGAGTCGCATGTCACCTTGCGCGGTTCTGCGCTAGGCTTAATATAAGTCTGGGGAGTGTCTAGTATACAGTGTGAGGGTCACCTTAGTCACAGGCTTATAACTCAAACAGTGTTCGCTCTTTTCTAAAACGGTTTTCACCACTGGATAGAGCATAAAAACTCTTTCGGAAAATGTAAAAATATGAAAATCATGCAAAGGTGACATGCGACTCATTCCGTGGTGGAGGGTCACATATCGGCTTTTGGGAAATGCCCAATAGGCGATTGTATCACGCTCGTCGACTCAGTGTAGGCTTAGATAATGGTCGTTAACCGCTTCTCTCCTTCTTCTTCTGCTTTCCCGTTAACTACTTCTAATCAATGTACTTCTGGTTGGGAGGCATATTAGTTAAAGCAAGGGGAACTACGCCAATAAAACTAAGTGTCCTTAAAAAGCACATGTTTTAAAGTCTTTTGTTTCATCATCTACCTATTCCAAACATGAAAAAAATACCCCTATCCTTGTGCTCCCAAAGGAAAGTTCGAGATTGATTGTACATGCATACATTCTCTCCTTCCACCACACAACGGGTCTATTTACAACAGGTACTACCCTGGCACCGCTTTCTTCCTGCTGCCCGAGTACATAGGCCCTGAGGATGACTGCCTCATGGTCTGTCTCAAGTGGTCGGAGAGACAGTTCTACAAGCCCCCGATCAGCATCGTCAAGCCGGATCTGGACGAGGAGATTCTCTTCAACGACTACCGTGGAAATCGCCCTGAGGTCAGACTAGTGTTATGCCTTCATTGACGAATAAGAAGTTAAATAAAATATAAAATAAAAAAGGTTTATTGGTGAAACCTTTAATACAATACGATACGATACGGCACTACTACCAGACAATTCGTAACATGGACGAGTACCTCAAAATGTTTTTGTCAACGAACTCTTGTTTCATTGGAGAAAATTTCTTCTTCTTCTTCTTCTTCTTCTTCTTCTTCTTCTTCTTCTTCTTCTTCTTCTTCTTCTTCTTCTTCATCATTAGTTTTTGATATTATTTTTGAGGGGCAGAAAGGGGTGGGGGTAGGGGTGATCTCCTTCCACAACTGAGGGCATAACTAAGGAACTTGGTTCGGAGAGGGAGGGAGAGGATTTACCCACCTGAGGAATTGTATTTTTTCAATCCAGACAACAAGCGAGCAAGACACATTGAAGCAACTGTGTATTCGAGGCGTGGGCCTCCTCCCCGAGCCCGTGTCCGAGTCAGCCCGCAACACATCCCTGACAGCGGAAACGTCGTGGTCGAGCGAGTTGAGAGACTTCTGCTTCAGGAGAACCTCTTCACAGAGTCAGCGCAGCCTCAGCAGGTTTGAACCCTACCCTTGTGGCCCGCGTTTGGAGTCGCCCTACTTCGTCAGAAACATCGTTCCGGCCTTCAAGTTGGATAGGTTCACGTTCATGTGGGGTCAATATTGGTTCCATGTAAGTATATACATGTCCTGTACAGTCTGTACTGGACGCACAGTCAACTCATGGCAGTATGATTGCAAGAAGCATTCAATATCTTGATCCAGTATGCGTTTTAGTTCCCATCCCCTCATAATGTGATGACTAGCCTCTCATGAATTCGTTTCCTGAAGTCCCATGAGACTTGGTAAGGCCTTCTCATAACCACAGCTAATTATACTAAAGCAATCTGTACATTTGTATAACCATAAACAAATATTAAGAATGAATATGTGTTCGTTTGCCAGACTGAGCACCAGACCTAAACATAATCAATATGTTTTATGCAAGGCAGTAGCAAAGGTTGCAACAACAACAAACAAATCTACATTTAGTCAATCTTCCGAACTCACAGAATAAAACTCAACGCACTGGAATTTTTCACCAAGATAATGGCTTTGCCGATACCACGCGACCAAGAAAGCGCTTACACATTCACAGGAAAAGCGTACTGGCCCACTAATTGCTTGAAGTGACAAACCAGTATAGCGCAGTATAGCGCTTCACAGGAAAGCACGCTTTTCTTTATTCTTTTTAATTTTCTGAGCTCTTTTGAAAATCCAAACATAACATAAAATTATTATTTATGTTTTTTGATTCAGGAAATGATACAGAATAAGATGCAATCATTTATATATCAATAACTGACAATTTAATTTTAATAATTATTTTGAAATTTTCAATGACCAAACTCATTATTAAATTTTCAAGCTTCCAAGCTGAAATGCAATCCCATAGTCGGGGCTTCGTCGAAGATTACTTGACCAAAATTTCAATCACTTTGATTGAAAGATGAGGGCTCAACTTTCACTAAAAGCCGGATATGACGTCATCAAAGACATTTATCCAAAAAAGACAAACTTGTCGATGGATACCATCAGGCAGAATTTGAATGTACAATTTCGTGAAGATCAGTCCAGTAGTTTTCTCGGAATCGTTCAAAACGCACACATACAGAGCACAATCCTCGTTTCTATTCCCAGTCTAAGTCAAAACATTTAGTCAAAACTTTACTAAATGTAAGCACAGTCACTAGTTCATATTTAGGGCAAGATAATCAATATTTCTTATGCGAGGCAGCAGCAAAAGATGCAACAGCATAAAAATGAAGAGCCACGGATTCATCTTCTGGGTAGACTTTAGAGAATTTAGTCCGGGATAAGCTGCATGTAGGGTACAGTTAATCCCGGACTAAAGTCTCTAACCTCGACTCTTGCATACCGACCCAGGGCATAGTGGAGATCGGCATCGTAAGCAACGCTGGGGAGAAAGGCTCGACCCAAATCCTGCTGGCCAACCCAGGGTGCTGTGTCATGCGCTACTCGTGGAGACGGGTGCCACGTGTAGATCATTTCAACACAGGCCGCTACAGAACGTCGCCCTTCATCTTCGACTTTTCCGACGGAATCATTCTGCCTGAACAAAAGGTGAGGAAATATAAGAGCAGATCGACTGTTGCAGTGCAAATCTTGCTTGACTTTTTTGTTTTAAAGTGTTCTATTAATGCTCCATATAAGTGCACCTGTGCGGGAAAATAGCTCAGTCGGTAGCGGCGCTTGCTTCAAAACCAGTTGTTGGTATCGGCGTGGGTTCGATCCCCACTTTCGCCTGTCAAAATGGTTGTGTGATGTGTCTAGTGTGTTGGCGAAGTGTTTTGTGCTTGTCACCTCTCGCTTTCAGCCCTCACCGCTGGCTAGCACCGTCCTTTTCAGGACAACGCGAAAAGAGAGCAGCTTGCGTCAGTCTCTCCTGCCAGTACATAACCTCTCCACAGCAAGCCCTTTGTAGTGCCTCCATCGTGGCGACAGGCGTGAACTGGGTACTGAAAGGCCCCAGGCTGAACTACAAGGACTCGGAGGAGGTTGGCCCCTAGACTTGTGGCATGCAGGCCCACCGGCGTGTGGATACGCCCTGGTGCCCACGAACCAACCCCCAACTATGGGTTAAATAGCCGGGCAGGACAGGCTCGTCAACCCTGGAAGGCAGCTGTCCTAGGAGAAGATCACTCCAAAATTAAAACGAGGGCAGAGGAGGCTCACTATCCCTGCAAGGAAACTCCTCTAGGAGAAGGACCACTCCAAATTTAAACCCACGTAGTCCCCCGAAGACGGAAGACATCGGCCATTAGGCGGGGAGCAGACCGGATGTCTACGCTTACTACGACAAATGATTGTGTCTAGGTCGAATGTTCGTGATCCCCACTTTCGGCGAGGGATTTATTTCCCAGAGTCAACTTAGTGCAGACTCTCCTCGGTGGCCGAACACCCCCGTGTGCACGCATGCGCACGATAAAGAACCCAAGCTCACAGCGAAAGTCTCACGGCTTGGAAGCATGAATACACGCATGCAGGAAAAAATGGGGAGCGCCGCATACTGTATGGCAGCTCGCTTTCTCTAGGGAAAAAGCACCCTAAATGTCCATGAGGGTAACCTCACAGGACTATATGAAATCTTATCCTTATCTTATCATTATCTTATCCGTATCTTATCCTCTTCCTGTGTCTTTGGGGCGCGCTCTTTGCTGCGACCAGTCGTGTGGAAATGTCTCTCAGTGTTTAAGCGTTTTTCGTCAGTTTTCGTGTATTTTTTGTGCTGAAAGTTCGCAGAGAGGTGTGTAAGACTGTGTAGAAGCAGAATGTGAACTTATTTGTACGATTGTGGTACGGTTTGAGAGCTATTGAAGTGTTTAGCAAGAAACTGTTGTGATTTTTTCGGGTAGCCATCTTGGCCGGTTCGTAGCGTCAGTAGGTCAACCCCTCAGCGTGGGTCCACTGTCTAGTGTGTATTTTAGGGTAGCGTGAGCGTGACTCAGTGTGTCCGAGTGTTTTCGAGACTGTACCCCATCCTGTGTGATTCTGGTGTATGTGTGCGTATAGAACGATTCCGAGAAAACTACTGGACTGATCTTTATGAAATTTTACATTCAAATTCTGCCTGATGGTATTCATACCAAGGCAGATGCGAAGGTGGCCTGCTCCAAGGTGGCGGAGGTTGTGCACAGGTTGGCTTCGCAGTCTCCCGACGCCCCTTGCCTTGTGTTCGGGGACTTCAACCACTGCAAGCTGAACCGAGCGCTCCCCCACTTCAAGCAGTATGTCACGTGTCTGACTCACAAGACCAAGACCATCGACCTGTGCTACGGCAACATCCGCGGCGCCTACAGCTCCAAGCCACTCCCTGGCCTCGGCAGGAGCTCCCACAACATGGTGCAGCTGGTGCCTACGTACCGACAGCGTCTGAAGCGGGAGAAGCCCATCGTGAGAGAGGTGAAGAAGTGGACCAGTGACTCGTCAGAGGCTCTTAGCGGCTGCTTTGAGTCTACAGACTGGAGCATCTTCTCTGATCCCAGCCTTGATGCGACAGCCGACGCCACCTCGGCGTACATCGCCTTCTGCGCAGACACTGTTCTTGAGACCAAGTCCTGCACAGTCTACCCCAACACCAAGCCTTGGGTAACACCGGGTTTGAAGAGGCTGCTCTACAGGAAGGGGGAGGCGTTCAAGAGCGGTGACCGCGACGAGGTGAAGGCTGTCCAGCGGCAACTTACCAGGCAGATTAGAGAGGACAAACGTCGTTTCGCGACCAAGCTGGAGAATAACTTTAGAGAGGGCAACTTCAGGCAGTACTGGCAGGACGTCCAGACCATCACCGGCTACAAGCCGAAGAAAGTCCCACTCAAGACGACGGATGAGGCGAAGCTGGCAGGAGAGCTGAACACTTTCTACGCCCGGTTCGATCAGCGTGACTTCAGCGAAGAACAATGGAAAGTCATGGAGGAGGTGCTCAGCCGCCCGTCCACGCCCATCACCATCACCACCGACGAAGTCCGGTCGACCTTCAAGAAGGTAAAAGCACGCAGTGCTGCAGGCCCAGACAACATCACTGGCAGGCTTCTACGGGAATGCGGAGACTCCCTCGCCCCTGTCTACCGCGAGCTCTTCCAGAGGTCCCTCAACGAACATTCCATCCCTGCAATCTGGAAGAGCTCCATCATTGTTCCTGTGCCCAAGAAGCCCAATCGACACTGAACGACTACAGGCCCGTAGCGCTCACCTCCATCCCCTTCAAGTGCGCTGAGAAGTTGGTCCTTCGGAGGCTGAGGTTGGAGACAGAGGACCATCAGGGTCCTCTTCAGTTTGCATACACCCGCAACCGGAGTACTGAAGATGCGATCCTGACCCTCGTCCACAACGTCTCCGCCCACCTGGAGAAATCCTCCTCTTACGCCAGGGTCCTGTTCATCGACTTCAGCAGCCCCTTCAACACCATCCAGCCTCATCTCATGATGAGGAAGCTGCGGGAGTTCGACGTCAATCCAGTGCTGATCAGTTGGATCTTCAGCTTCCTTACGAAACGAACCCAGCGGGTCCGTATTGGACAAGTCTTGTCCGAGGCTGTCGCCACCAATACAGGCGCCCCTCAAGGCTGCGTGCTGTCTCCCACGCTCTTCACGCTGTACACCGCCGACTGTCGCCTCAGGGATCTTGTCAACCTGCTGCTGAAGTTTGCAGACGACACATCCCTGTCAGGTCTCATCCTGAAGAACGACGAATCGGCGTACAGACACGCCGTGGAGGAGCTGGTGCAGTGGTGCGACGACAACTTCCTGGAGCTCAACGTGAGCAAGACGAAGGAACTCATCATGGACTTCCGACGAACCAAGTCCGCCGTCGACCCTATCATCATCAAGGGCGAACCAGTCGAGATGGTGGATACCAACAAGTATCTGGGCACCATCATCGACAACCAGCTCGACTGGTCGCCAAACGTGGACGCCGTGTGCAAGCGGGCGAACCAGAGGCTCTTCTTCCTGAGGAAGCTGCGGCAGTTCCACGTCGACCCACAGATCCTCCACCTCTTCTACCAGGCGACTATTCAGAGTGTCGTCTCCTTCAACCAGCTCTGCTACCACAGCAGTGCAAAGAAGGGCGACATGGAAAGGTTGGAGAAGATCGTGAAGAGAGCAGGCTCCATCATTGGCTCTGAGCTTCAGCCTCTCAGCACTCGATTTCCGAGTGTGGCGCTGAAGAAGCTGAGCATGATCCGCTCTGACGACCGCCACCCTCTGCACCAGGCGCTCGCATCGTGCGAGCCCACGCGTGAGTCATCACGCCGTTTGAGGTGCTGGCGGGCCAGGACAAACCGGATGAGGGACTCGTTCCTCCCGATGGCTGTACGACTCTACAACCAGTCCCTGTGAATGTGATAGCATACTAGATAGACTTGAGTGCTGTGAAATTTGACTGTGAGGACTATGGGTGATGTGAACTGTGCTGTGAGGACTATGGGTGATGCGAACTGTGACTGCGGAAGGACAATGAGTGCTGTGAACTGTGGTACGTAATAGGGGGGTGGGGTATGATGTAATGTAATTTGTGATAATGTATGGGGGTTATGATGTAATGTATATATGTATAATGATGTATTCTGTGCCGATTGTGAATGTATGGTGGGGGGGGGGGGGTGGGGTGGGGGGGGGTATGATGTAATTTAATGTACGATGATGTACTTGGTGTTTGATAGTGTATGATTGTTGTTAGTTGTAGATTATAGTACGATGTTTGATGTTGTAATGTTTGTGCGTGTGTTATAATGCAATATGTTATGATGTAATGTATGATGATGTATTCTGGTGCATGATAGTGGATGTATGCTTGTTAGTTGTAGATCTAGTACGATGTTTGAGGTTGTAATGTTTGTGCGGGTGTTATTAATGCAATATGTAGCCGTATGAGGGTTCCAGTGTGTGAGTTGTACATGACCGGGTGCTAGAGTGCTGCATGAATGAGTAAGTGCATGTGGAGCTGTATGGCTGGGTGAATTGTGGGTTGCGTACGTCCGAGGGGCACATGTAGCCTGTGTGTCTGAAGTAGTGGGTATGTTGCGTAAGGGTGTGCTGATATTGAACTTCAGTTGTGTTTTGTAAATGTCTATGTATCAGTGTTTATGTCTTGCCACACACATGCCACATTTCCTTGTATTGATGAGGACAATAAAACTTCTTGTATCTTGTATCTTGGTATTGTTGCATCTTCCGTTCCATTGCTTATCAATGATGCTTCAATACGGAATGGTTGTATCTTCTGTCTAAGTCGCGATGCTTATTGCTGATTTTCTTTGTCAATGACAGGTGTCCCTCCGCGTTGAGTTTTTCTCGAAGATTCCAGGTCGCTGGACAGAGCGATGGTACGTGAAGACGACGCCGTCGGTGGGCGTCCGGAAAACTGGGGAGATCCCTGTCAACGTGTGGGGTCAGGCCATGGACATTGACGCCAACGCCAAGAAAAGGAACCTCATGGACGATGAGCTGGAGATGAGTGCTGTGCAGAGGTACGGGGGCGGGGTCAGGGAGGGGGGGGGGGGTCGGGGGGTGTTAGTCGGGGCTCGGGAGCGTTTGTCTTCAACTTCTTCCCCCAACAGATAAGAAATGCAACTTCAGTGAAATTTGTCAAGAGACAGTCACGTTCACACATCATTCGTGAATGAAATGTCTTGTTCGATTGTTATTTTTGAGAACATTTTGGATTATTATTAACGAATGTGTAGCTGATCTGAGCAACTTTATTCCCAAATGAAAAGTATAACGTGACTGTGTCAATGTAATTTTGTAGGTTTTGAGTTACTCCTTATATAATCCCTTAAATGCACATTGTGTAGCATTCCATACAATGTATTTCTGTATTTTATATGATTGATGGGTTTTTTATGTGCGTCTGTCTTTATGTGCTGTATAAAGGACAAGTTGGAAGAATAGGCTTTGCCTAAAACCTTTATCCTTTTGTAATAAAGTTCTGAGTCTGAGTCTTGTATCTCTATATATACTGCTCAAAATAATCTAAGGGCCACTCTTAATTTTTGCGTTTATTCTTCAAACGTTCAGAGTTTAGTGAAACCCAAACACAGGCTTCAATTTACTAACAAGACTTGTTGCTTTAGACATTTCTTTACCTTTTTTTAATGGTTTGAAGTTCCCAGGCAGAATTGAAAGCGTACACTTCAAGTCAAAAGAAACGCAAAATTCACGCAGTTTTCTAAAAAGTTTATGCTTGGTGTGCTGACCAGGCAAGTAAGGGGGACACTTCAAACATAGTGCACGTGCAAGGCGTGACTGTTGTGAGCACTGCTCACCTGCAGTTTTACTTGCTTGGCTATTTAAAGGACAGTTACACGGGCATGAGTAACCATGCCCCGACGACGAAGAATGAGTGGGGTAAACAGAGGAAGGGCCCTGGCATGGATCCATGACGGCGTATCCATGCGAGAAGTGACCAGAAGACTTGCTGTAAGCCATTCCGTCATCCACAGGCTGAGAGATCGCTTCGAGACCACTAAACGGGGTGAAGAACGACCACGACCTTGACGTCCACGAATCACATCCAGACAAGACGATAGATTCGTCTGTTTGGCTGCCCTGCGTAACCGAAGACTCACCTCAAATGACCTGAGAGGACAACTGAGGATGGCAGCGAATGTCAGAGTCAGTGACCAGACGATAAGGAACCGTCTGCATGAAGCTTGTCTCCACTCCAGGCGCCCAGCAGTGAGAAATCCTCTGACACAAGCTCATCGCCGGGCCCGAGTGGAGTGGTGTCGACGCCATCTTCGCTGGACCAGGCAGCAGTGGTCCAGAGTTCTCTTCACGGATGAGTCCTGCTTCACTGTATCCCATCCGGATGGACGAGTTCGTGTGTGGAGGCGTCAGGGGGAGCGATTCATCGACGGCACTGTTCAAGAGCGGAACCGTTATGGTGGAGGCTCTGTGATGGTGTGGGGCGGTTTCCACCTCCAAGGCAGGACCCCATCCCACCTCGCACACGGCATTTTGACCGGGGTCCGCTACTGTGACGAAATCCTTCAGCCCATTGCCATCCCCGCGCTTCGAGCCGTGGGTGAAGGATCCACATTGCAGGATGACAATGCAACCCCGCATCGAGCTTGCATCGTCAACAACTTCCTTGGACAGCATTGCGTTCAGCGCATGCAGTGGCCAGCCAACGCCCCTGATCTGGCACCAATAGAACATCTCTGGGACGTCCTGGGCCGACGCGTGAGAGAAAACCACCCCTTTCCCGGAAACGTGGCTCAGCTTGGTGAGCGACTCCTGCAGGAATGGGAAATAATCCTTCAGAGGACCCTGGGGACTTTGGCGACGATGCATGGAGAGCCTTGCCTCAAACGGAGGTCACACGCGGTACTGAACATGTTGTGATTCCAAATGATTGAGCTGCCTCCCTTTGCCAGCAGATTTCATGTACACAAAGACGTCTGTGTGAATTCGAATATTTCGAACGTTTGGGGGAAAGATTGAAATAAAATCTTTAAAAAGCATGATCTATTTTGAATTATTTGCTTGTTTGCAGTGGACAGTTCTCGGAGTGGCCCTTAAAATATTTTGAGTGGTATCCCTGTCCCTTGTCTCTCTGTGTCTGTTTCACTCCCCCCCCCCCCCCCACCCCCCTCTCTCTCTCTCTCTCTCTCTCTCTCTCATTCATTCTGCCACCCCCCCTCACTCTCTCTCTGCCACCACTCTCTCTCTTTTTCTCCCCCCCCCCTCTCTCTCTCTCTCCTTCCTCCCCACAGCATCCGTTCTCACCACGACAATGTCTGAATCAACTATTCCACACAAGTCCGCAGTGTTTTCCTCACTTCCTTACCGGCAGACCCTAAGTCTATCCCACGCCTTCGTCTGTCTTGATTCAACCAGGCTGTCGGAACGCAGCGTGTGGGACCTCATCACGTTCCTGCCGATCCGTAGCCGCCACTCGCTCATGAAAGAGGTCTTCCCGCCCGTCGAGGAGGGGCGTCATCCGGACGATATCGCCGCCTTCCACGAGAAGAACCCCGGGCTGTATTACCACAGCAAGCCCATGAACTCCTTGCTCGCGGCACACGTGCTTCTAGACAAAGTGCTCAACCCGATAGGGGATCATGTGGAAAAGAGCTTTCGGAGACCGAGTAGCGCTAGCGTCACTTTTAGGCAAGGGTACGTGGGTTCGAATCCTGGCCGGGACGGACACGGGTCTACTTTCTATGCAGAATCAGAGACGGTATCTATGTCCCGCCCCCGTATCATCTCAGTGACACGTAAAAGACCTCCGCTATTCTGCCATAAGTGCAGGTGGCTGATTTCACGTAAACACTCGGACACTTCTGGGTAGCGCAACTGTTGTTGCTGCTAGCTTTCCACTGGGAGGAAGCGAACCGAATTTCCCAGCAATGGGATATAAAAATAAAGTCATGGAAACGGAAATGAAATGCAAAGGCACAGTCTTTCCTTTGAAAACAGTCCCACTCAATATCCCGGATCTGTCCAAGCTTGACTGCTTCCTGTGTAGATTGGGAATCTTTTTATGAATTGATTTCGTAGTCGCTTTTTTTTAAAACTGTGCACTGTTAGCTGTAATTTGACTTTTCTGAAAGAGCAAAGTAAACAGAATTCAATTCAAAAGAGAGTAAATCAGTCCCTCTATCTGCTGTAAAGATAAAAGATTTTGTTTTAATAGTTTGTAGATCTCGAAGTGTCACTTTTGTTTCAGTGTGACATTATAACAACACTGCAAAATCAGATTGAAAATGTCAAGTTTATAACAGTTGTTCTCGAACATAATTATTATCATATTGTTGTATAAGTCTTTGAACACACAAAAATTACCAGGTTTTACTCCCAGGCTGAACAATCACATGAATTCGTTTGTTGCGTTTCATGCGGTGAAACGGGTGACATGTCATACGTTTTGGTACGTCACGTTGTACAAAGACCAAACTTTGTATGTAAAACATCATCAGTAATCACTGTGTAGCACAAGCAATCAGTGTGTACATTATCACTCACTACAAATCATTTGAAATTGAATGGCGTGCTTTTAAAAATCCAGCGTCGTTTGCGTTTCGGATGTGACAACACAGAACCATATATAAGCTCCAAAAATACAGGGAATACGAAAAATGAGCTTCTTTTGTGTTTTAGAAAAAAATAAACACCGTGTATCTTTACTTAAAGCAAAACAGTTCTTTGATGCAATCAACTCGCAAAGAAAGAGAGTGGTCGCATTTTAGATAGGAAACGTGACAACGATTGAAACGCAAACGACGCTCTTTTTGCACGGGAGCTATTCACACACAAAACATGACAAAGGTGTTTTGAGTGGATCATATCCTTTATTGACACAAGTACAATACAGAAAATACATAATTATAAACAGTTATCATATCACTAAATATTTTTTTAAAAAAAGGTATATTACTTGTGCCTGCGTATTGCAATTTTTCGCCCGCCATTTTTGGTGGTATTTTCGGAAAATTGTTCCAGTTTTCGCAAACAAATCGGCCTTAACCGTGAGTCAAGCCTGATTCTGCCGATTTGTATGCTTGTTTGAGATTGAATGGTATGAAACTACCTTTGATGGTTGGATAGAATGCTGTTGTAACACGACCTAAACTGCATGACCCCCTATATATAGTGTCACCATTAGCAAAGAATGTGTGATATGCTTTTGCTGCGAGAACCAAACATCTTGACCGATCTCTCTCTCTCTCTCTCTCTCTCTCTCTCTCTCTCTCTCTCTCTCTCTCTCTCTCTCTCTCTCTCTCTCTCTCTCTCTCTCTCTCTCACACACACACACACACACACACTCACGCTCTCTCTTATCTCTCTCTCTCTCATCTCATGTATCTATTCACGCACTCGCTCTCTCACTAGAAGACAAAAAAACAAAGCAAACAAAAACCTCAACAACAAAGTCATAATCCACATCCGCCTTTGCTGTAACTACGCCCCCTTTTTAACGACACGTACATTCCATTCCTCAACCTTGCAGGAAGCCAAAACCTTCTCGAGGTCGCTCACCCGGCGCTCAAAGAAAAATCTCAACCTTGAGTGGCAAAGCAGTCCGAACCACCCCCATTTCCAAGCCCAAGAGCGACAGACCCCGGGCGCTGTCCTACACGCCAGAGGCCATGTGGTTCCACAAATGCGTCCAATCCTACCAATACCCGAGGGCAGAAGTGGTCGCCAAGGAGTTTCACAGCTTGGCGTTGTGTCTGGACGAAGAGCCAGCTAGCAACAAGGAGAAGATCCTTAAGATGGTCAACATGTCCATCCTGTCTATGTCCAAGCGGTCCTTCTCGTCCCCGATGCGTCACTACAAGGATCTGATGATGCGGGCGGCGCTGTCTCGGCTTTTCGATGACATCAGCTCTGCCGAGCGCAAGCTGCGCTATGACCTCGGCCTTCTCGAGGACCAACGCTTTAAGCAGGTGTGTATGTGTGTGTGTGTGTGTGTGTGTGTGTGTGTGTGTGTGTGTGTGTGTGTGTGTGTGTGTGTGTGTGTGTTTATGGTGGCCGGGGGTGTATGTGGGGGATGAAGAGGGGGGGGGGGGGGAGAGAGGATGGTTGAATTATTGTTTTGAAGGGTGGTGGGTGGGGTTTTTGGGTGCGTTGATGAAGTGTGTGTATTGGGGGGGGAGGCGGGGGTCTTTGACTGTGTGTGCTTATACGCGCTCGAGTGTGTAGTGAAGTGTAAAACGATAATGCATGCCATCAGATGGCGTCGATCGCATGACGTAAATTGATGTGTGAATTTCTCCCGGACAACGTGAGTCAATTCCAAACACTGCTTTTTGGGATGGAATGAACATTTAATTGCTTTATATTGATCACACAAAAAGAAAGAAAAAAAACCATACGTGAAGAATGTAGCAGGAGCAGAGTGATAGGAATGTAAATATTTAAATGCAGTAGGCAGCCCAGAGATCCCTAAGTACCTCTCCCAAGATAGTACTTTTAGGCTAGATTTACAGTTTCAAGCTGTTATAGATTTATTTGTTCATATAACTTTTAATTCAGGTACAGTCAAGCAATACGTTTCTGTTCATTAGTTGTATTGCGTGGACAACACCGAGTCTTCCGCCTTATGTTTTATTTGATGTAATTGGACGATAAGGAATCTCGCTTATGTCGTGTTCGTGTTGTGTGGACAATTAGCAAATCCTATGTCTTATGTCGTGTTTGTATTGTGTGAACAATTAGCAAATCCTAAGTATTATGTCGTGTTCGTGTTGTGTGAACAATTAGCAAATCCTATGTCTTATGTCGTGTTTGTATTGTGTGAACAATTAGCAAATCCCAAGTCGTATGTCGTGTTTGTATTGTGTGAACAATTAGCAAATCATAAGTCTTATGTCGTGTTTGTATTGTGTGAACAATTCAATTAGCAAATCCTAAGTTTAATGTCGTGTTTGCATTGTGTGAACAATTAGCAAATCTTAAGTCTTATGTCGTGTTCGTGTTGTGTGAACAATTAGCAAATCCTAAGTCTTATGTCGTGTTCGTGTTGTGTGAACAATTAGCAAATCCTAAGTCTTATGTCGTGTTTGTATTGTGTGGACAATTAGCAAATCCTATGTCTTATGTCGTGTTCGTGTTGTGTGAACAATTAGCAAATCCTATGTTTTATGTCGTGTTCGTGTTGTGTGGACAATTAGCAAATCCTATGTCTTATGTCGTGTTCGTGTTGTGTGAACAATTAGCAAATCCTATGTTTTATGTCGTGTTCGTGTTGTGTGGACAATTAGCAATTCCTATGTCTTATGTCGTGTTCGTGTTCTGTGAACAATTAGCAAATCTTATGTCTTATGTCGTGTTCGTGTTCTGTGAACAATTAGCAAATCTTATGTCTTATGTCGTGTTCGTGTTGTGTGAACAATTAGCAAATCCGAAGTCTTATGTCGTGTTTATATTGTGTGAACAAGATATAGTGCTTCTCTGGATTGCATGGGCAGTAAATAATCTTATGTCTTCCTTGGTTAGCACGGACAGTAAATAATCTTATGTCATCTCTGAATTGTAAATTCAGCAGTAAATGAGCAGTAAATAATCATGTTTTTGGATTGCATGGATAATAAATACTCTTTTGTATTCTTTGGATTGCATGGACAGTAAATAATTATATGTCTTCTTTGAATTGCACGGATGGTAAATAAACTTATGTCTTCTTTGGATTACATGAACGTAAATAATCTTATTTCTTTTTTGGATTACACAGATAATGCGTGGGCAGTAAATACTCTTATAGCTACTCGATTACATGGGCAGTAAATAATCTTGTGTTTGGATTGCATAGACAGTAAAGAATCTTATGTCGTCTTTGGATTGCATAGACAGTAATAACCATATGTCTTCTTTCGATTGCACGGATAGTAAATAAACGTATGTCCTCTTTGGAATGCGTGGATAGAACATGTCTTCTTTGGATTGTATGGAAAGTAAATTGTCTCATGTCTTCTTTGCATTGCATGAACAGTAAATAATCTTATGTCTTCTTTTGATTGCAAGGACAGAAAATGTCTTGTTTGGATGGCACAGACAGTAAATTGTCTTATGTCTTCAGTGCATTTCATGAACAATAAAACAAATATCATGTCTTCTTTTGATTGCATGGACAGGAACTGTCTTGTGCATAGACAGTAAATAGTCTTCTTCTTCTTCTTCTTGTCGATCACTCAGATGGAAACGCCGGTTCTCCGCGCAAATGTTGCCGTGCGCTAGTAAATAGTCTTATGTCTTGGTTGTATTGCATAGAACATAAAGCATCTTCCATCTTATGTCTCATGAAGCTGGCAACCTTCGGCAACGAGTCTTCCCAGACGTCCTCCAGCGCTGGCTCGGAGCGAGTCACCAAGGGCGGTGGCACGACCCGATCCACCCGAGGATCCGGCGTAGGCTTCAACATACCCTCCAAGCTCGCCAGCACCAGTAGCTTAGACAACGGCTCCAAGGTCAACTTGGAGTCTCTGCTGATTGCAGCGACAGGGGGTGGGGAAGAAGGAGGGAAGGGAGGGGAGGGGGAGCCTGTTGCCCCCATCGACTGGACGGCCACTGCCCCGCGCCAGTGGAAGGAGAAGCTGACCACTCTCGTCTACAGTCACCTCGTGGGCTTGTTGGACTCTGTTCAGCCCGTCCTCAACCACGATGGCTTCTGGCTAAACCCGCTCAAGCCCAGACCAGAAAAATAGCTGCTTCAACTACGATGGTTATGGCCATAACCACTCAGAACGGCTGTAAGGAGCTCTGGCCATAACCTGCTACAATCACGACGTTTATTGGCTCAAACCCACTCAAACCCAAACCAGAATTATTCCGCTCAAACTTCAGATGAACAGCTCTGGTCACAGATATAACGGCTGCAACTATGATGTTATTGGCACAAACCCGCTCAGAAATAAAGTCACTCCAACTATGACGGAAATAAGCTCAACCACATCAAGCCAAAATCTGACATATACTATTAGCTAGCTGCTCGAACCACGACGGCTATTGCCTGAAATGATCAGCTCAAGCCACAATCAGAAACAAAGCTAGCTGCTCTACCCACGACTACGAATGGTATTAGGTCTACCACATCAAGGTCAAGCTAAAAGTATTATGCAGCCGCCCCGACCACGATTGCTATTGCCTCAAACGAACAGTCCGAGTTCACAGCAGAAATATAGCCGCTCCGACAATCATGGTTATTGCCTCACATGAACAAAATAAATATCTGGTGCGACCAAGATGTTTACTTGACAGCAAAGTTGATTTTGAAAATAAAGATTGTAGGAAACAAAATATAAAGGTGATAAGATAACTTGAAAGATGCGCATATTCCATATAAAAGCCTGGATTAGTCCGTGGTTCTTTGCTTAATCGTTCACACAAGAAGGCAAGGGACTTTAAGAAGTAATGAAGCAAAACACACACATTGGAGATAATCTGATTGAACAAAAATGAAGTTACAATGTCGACCATACGATTTGTTTCCTTTCGTCAAAACCATACCATCTCGCATCGTAGGTTTAACACGTAGATTTCTTGAATGAAAGTTCAAGAAGTTTGTTTGTTTGCTTGATAGTGAGTGGGGCATTTCATGTTTTATATAGTTTTACCTGGGACCAACATCGTTTGAGCCATAATGTCATTTTCCGGGTTTTCACAGAAATTATGAAAAAAGTATTATCTGTTAGGTTAATTTTGCAATATGTGTCAAATAAAATTTAAATAAAATAAAAACAAAACAGTGTTCTATTCTTATTCATGCTTTACAAAGCCGTGTAATCAAAATTTAGTACACAGCAAAGAAGCACAACAAGTTAAACTTATAGATGTGCTCTTTAGAGACAACATAGTAAACATTAAAGAAATACGTTCGGAGCTTTGTTGACAGAGGCCTTTCGTGCAACAGTGTAGGCTACTTCGGTTAAACGCAACACCCAGTGTTAATAAGATTCGAGCAAAAGATTACATACCAACTGAATTCAGATCAGATGAAGACACTTTTCACCAACAGGTTGCCATTCTGGCTGCAGTCAATGGAACGTCTTTGGTAGGAGTTTACTCTCATTTGGAAAGCTTAAAAGAGAAGACGGAACGTCTAGAATGTGACAGAATAACTGTTTTCATAAAATCCGCTGTATCTTTCTTTCTTTTTTTTTGCAAAACCGCTATGCGTAGTTTGTCGCCTGACCTATATATATAAAAATTTAAAAAAAAAGGTATGTGTGCAGCCCTTAATCAAGTTCTCAAGGTCATTTTATCTTGCCTTTCCAACTGAGTGGTCTCTGTATGTGTGCTGTCTGTGTGTGTTAACAAGCACTCATGAAATTCAGATTTAGCCTAACATCCTCCGTGGTGGTAGTAGCTAATAGACGATCTGTTCGGAAATACCTCTTACGGGACACCGTTTGTATGGGTTGTGAAAGAGTGAATGCTCTTGCTTTTATAGAGTCAAACTTTCTCACAATAGGCCCTACATCATAAGCCAGTCACTAGCGAGGGGTGTGTTTAAAACACGTGAACAATGAACACGTGTGGAAAGCTTAATGCCTCTCTCATGGCAAGAGTACAGTCAAACACGCTCAGTTAAGCCGAACTCGCCCGGGGAATGAAAAATCGTTTCGCTTATCCGAGTTTGTGCATATCCGAGTTCGGATAAGCCAAACCTTTCCCGAGAAATTGCCCTGCAGTTCGGCTTGAGCGAGTTTTTTTTCAGGATAAGTTGTAAAATCACTTGGAATGTCTCTCTCTCTCTCTCTCTCTCTCTCTCTCTCTCTCTCTCTCTCTCTCTCTCTCTCTCTCTCTCTCTCTCTGCGTGGTGTGTGTGCGCGCGCGCGCGTGTGTGTGTGTGTGTGTGAGTGTGTGTGTGTGTGTGTGAGTGTGTGTGTGTGTGTGTGTGTGTGTGTTTAGATGAATAAGATCAAAACAGTGACAAGTTACACGTGCTTTCTTCAGTGGGGCTTTATTAATACCTCAAAGCCAACTGTAAAAATAAATGGTGAAAACAGTGACACATCACAGAAACAAAACCAAAGATTCCACAAGCAACTACGTTTTTGTTAAAAGGATTCCAAGTAAATCATAATACATGTAATGTTTAATGAAACCCTCTCCATTAAAAAAAGAAAAGAAACAAAATTAGACAATTTGTCTCTGTGGTCATAAATCAAGATCAAATCTCCGTAAACATAGATTGTCGGCAAATGTTTTGTTTCGCTGCATGTTTATTGTGGTTTGATCTTCACCACTCGCTCAAAATGAGCACATACATTCCTCAGGTAGATTTGCTCTTCACAAAGATCTCTTCCTTCTAAATCTACACGTCATCAGTTTCCCCGCATACTCAAAAACAGGTGACGTGTTCGTTTCCGTAGGATAATTGGTAGCCGTGACGAAATATGTTTATCTTCCTGACGTGTTTTTCAAGCAGAAAAAAGTCTCTCCGACAGTGTTTAGAGTTTGGCTTATCTGTCAAAATCACGTTTGAGATGTCCGTGTTTGAGTTAGCTATTTTATGACAGAGTTTGGCTTATCCAAATTAGAAATAGTCTTACAAAGAGGGGGGTCTGGTGGGGAATTGGATTTGGTTTCAGATATCCGAGTTTTTTGGTTTAGGCGAGTGCGGCTGTATTCACTTTTTCAAAACCCATACAAACACGACAGAGTTATTTCCAGAGTTCGTCTATTAGGGACACGTTTAGTTCGTGTTATAGCCGTATGCAATATCTGTTTTCATAATGTTCATGTCGCTAATTGGACGCAACATGTAATTGTTTGGAGTGCAAACAAGCGAGAGACAGGCAGCGTAGTGAAACGTCGCTGGTAATCGTATTGCGGATCGATGTTGCATAATGTCAGCGAGCAGGAAAAGATAAAGTCGATCCTTTATCTGTTCATTTCCCCAAAGGTGTGCATGAGGGTGTCAGACAGAGAGAGAGAGAGAGAGAGAGAGAGAGAGAGAGAGAGAGAGAGAGAGAGAGAGAGAGAGAGAGAGGAGCACACACACACACACACACACACACACACACACACACACACACACACACACACATAGTACATACACATATGGCACCGATGACTTTATTCATGGCAAAGAAAGGTTTCAATGACAAAACATTACACTGTTAGGTTTGTTAAGAATAGCTGAACAAGCGAAAAAAAGGCTCGTTGTATTCCCAAAATACTCATGTCCAAAAAGGCGATGACAAATTAAGAAAATAATTCGAACGGGCAATCTTCCGAAAAAAAGCCCTATGGAAGTTTGTCAACAAGCTTAAAGCCCCAGTATGTCTCAAATGGTTTACAAAACGATTTAAATCTTCTTATGAAAAAAGCAGTTCTAACCTTATGGAACACACTTGCAATAGTATTTAATAGCATTAAATGAAACAGTTCGTTTGAATTGCTATTTAGCTCGCGTAAACCACACACCAGATTTCGTGGTTTATCTAACCCCTGAGCCATCGTGAACCTGTGTGATCCACTTTCCTTTTTTTTCAAAATTTAGTCGTCAGTTTGTGATTTCAATTTGCTTGTTTGTTCGTTTGCTTAACGCCCAGCCGACCACGAAGGGCCATATCAGGGCGGTGCTGCTTTGACATATATAACGTGCGCCACACACAAGACAGAAGTCGCAGCACAGGCTTCATGTCTCACCCAGTCACATTATTCTGACACCGGACCAACCAGTCCTAGCACTAACCCCATAATGCCAGACGCCAGGCGGAGCAGCCACTAGATTGCCAATTTGAAAGTCAGCTTAGGTATGACCCGGCCGGGGTTCGAACCCACGACCTCCCGATCACGGGGCGGACGCCTTACCACTAGGCCAACCGTGCCGGTGTGTGATTTCAATGCGACTGGCTGTATCTGCAATAGCACGTTATTGTGTACCTCTGATTCTAAAACGCAACAAACGGCTGCGAGTCACACGAACTTGTCGTCAGTCGGCGGCAGGCTTCAAAGAAAGCGAGCGCTATGCAGAAAAATCGTCTGCTTTGAGACACGACCTTTCGTGACCCTGCTTCCGGGCTATCTTTTTACATTTAGTCAAGTTTTGACTAAATGTTTTAACATAGAGGGGGAATCGAGACGAGGGTCGTGGTGTATGTGTGTCTGTGTGTGTGTGTGTGTGTGTGTGTGTGTGTGTGTGCGTGTGTGTGTGTGTGTGTGTGTGTCTGTCTGTGCGTGTGTGTGTGTGTAGAGCGATTCAGACCAAACTACTGGACCGATCTTTATGAAATTTGACATGAGAGTTCCTGGGAATGATATCCCCGGACGTGTTTTCTTTTTTTCGATAAATATCTTTGATGACGTCATATCCAGCTTTTTGTAAAAGTTGAGGCGGCACTGTCACACCCTCATTTTTCAATCAAATTGATTCAAATTTTGGCCAAGCAATCTTCGACGAAGGCCGGACATCGGTATTGCATTTAAGCTTGGTGGCTTAAAAATCAATTAATGACTTTGGTCATTAAAAATCTGAAAATTGTAAAAAAAACATTTTTTTTTATAAAACGATCCAAATTTACGTTCATCTTATTCTTCATCATTTTCTGATTCCAAAAACATAAAAAATATGTTATATTTGGATTAAAAACAAGCTCTGAAAATTGAAAATATAAAAATTATGATCAAAATTAAATTTTTGAAATAAATTTAAAAACACTTTCACTTTCATCTTATATCCCCGGGCGGGGATATAGCTCAGTTGGTAGTGCGCTGGATTTGTATTCAGTTGGCCGCTTTCAGCGTGAGTTCGATCCCAGGTTCGGCGGAAATTTATTTCACAGAGTCAACTTTGTGTGCAGACTCTCTTCGGTGTCCGAACCTCCCCCCGTGTACACTACATTGGGTGTGCACGTTAAAGATCCCACGATTGACAAAAGGGTCTTTCCTGGCAAAATTGCTTAGGCACAGTTAATAATTGTCTACCTATACCCGTGTGACTTGGAATAATAGGCCGTGAAAGGTAAATATGCGCCGAAATGGCTGCAATCTACTGGCCGTATAAAATTTCATCTCACACGGCATCACTGCAGAGCGCCTAGAACTGTACCCACGGAATATGCGCGATATAAGACTCATTGATTGATTGATTGATTATTCCTTGTCGGTTCCTGATTCCAAAAACATATAGATATGATATGTTTGGAATAAAAACACGCTCAGAAAGTTAAAACGAAGAGAGGTACAGAAAAGCGTGCTATCCTTCTCATGCGCAACTACTACCCCGCTCTTCTTGTCAATTTCACTGCCTTTGCCACGAGCGGTGGACTGACGATGCTACGAGTATACGGTCTTGCTGAAAAATTGCATTGCGTTCAATTTCATTCTGTGAGTTCGACAGCTTGACTAAATGTTGTATTTTCGCCTTACGCGACTTGTTTAAAACTTTCAAAACTTCGAATTGTACTGATCTTATCTTGATGAAAAAATAAATCTTTTATGATTTAAGAATGTTTGTGTTACAAGCTGTCAATTTATTATTTAGATTTTAAAAGTTAGTTCTAGCGCCAAAACGAGGCGCCTGATTGTAGAACAGACGGTCCACAAAAATAAATTCTTTGAAAATGTCTAACTCTCGACGGAAAGCAGCCACGATGTTCCCGTTCGGTGAGCGTTCAAATGGCGGAAGGGTGTTTGTACTGGGTATAAAAGCCTGACAGTATCTGTGATAGTTTACGGGAGGCTTACTGTGCCTTTAAAGACTGTTAACTTAAACAGTCACAGCATCGTGTGCTTCGTCGCAGGATTACGTCATAGCCACGTGTATGAGTGTCATCCTTTCAATCATTGCTGAACTTCAGAATTAGTTTCAAAACGGAGTGATATTCATTTCTTATGTCATTATAAAGCTTGTGAGAGGCGGAGATCAGCGTAAAAAGATAGCAAATTAAGACTAAAGTTCAAGGTACGTGTCACCATGAACCGCCAAAATTTCTACATGGTACTCGTGAAAATGATGACAAAGACCTTTGTCATCATTTTCACGAGTTTTCATTCACAAACACCTGGTAAATAAATCTCATGTTCCCCATGCAATAACTCGAGGTGGTGAATGGGTTTGAGCTTTCATGTGAAACGTGGATTGTCAAAGTAAAAGCCAATCAGGCTGATTGTTTGATGTGTGGAACCATCGTGGCTTTGGATTTGTTTTTCCGAGGACAACGATTGTAAGCATTCACTCTCAAAGACCCAATCAATGTTGATAATTACCGCGGCGACTCATGGTCAATTTGCAACTTAAGTTATCTCTGTAATCGCAAAATCCACAACGAAAAGTCATAAACACCCAAAAGAAAAGAAATATGCTCAACACTTACAGTTACTGAATTCACAGGTATGATCGCAGCTCTGTACATTTTCAGACTGGAAGAAAAGCGTCCTTTGTTGTTGCCAATGTTGGTCCTCGGGGAGCATATCGCCTTTTGTCTCATATTTATCAACCGCGGCCTTCGGCCTTGGTCGATAAAGATGAAACAAAAGACGATAATTATGGTCCCCTTGGACCAACAAAAAAGCTGGTCTGTCAACAAGCCACCAAACACGACTAGTGTCTGTCTGTCTGTCTGTTCGCGATGCACGGCCAAAGTTCTCGGTGGATCTTTTTCAAATTTGGACACCGTATTCAGCTACACCCCGGACACAACCTCATCGATGAGATATTTCAACACGTGCTCTCAGTGCGCAGCGCTGTGCGCGCTGAACCGATTTTGTTATTTTTTGTCTGGATCCACTACCAGTAACTCTTCCTTATCTTCTCCAGTGTTTTCAGCCGCGATTATCTCCCTTCCTCCGTGTGGCGTCAATCCATATTCCCTTTACTACGTTACTATTTTTAGAAGGTCACTGCACGTTACTATTTTTAGAAGTTCTCCAGTGTTTTGCGCGTTTATCTCCTTTCCTTCGTGCGCCGGCAAAGCCGGCGTACACCCGGCTAAGCCGGGTCCCAGGCGCAGCCTGGTATTTGGCTCTACTTCTTCCCGGCGAAGCCGGTACCCGGCGAAGCGGGTAATCATCTAGTATATCTATATATATGTACGACTTGTGTCTGTGTGTGTGTCTGTTCGCGATGCGCGGCCAAGGTTCTCGATGGATCTGTTTCAAATTTGGTGGCCATATTCAGGTACACCCGGGACACAACCTGGTCGATGAGATATTTCAACACGTGCTCTCAGCGCGCAGCGCTGAACCGATTTTGGTTTTTTTTGTCTGGATCCACTACCAGTAACTCTTCCTTATCTTCTCCAGTGTTTTCAGCGTTTACCTCCCTTCCTTCGTGTGGCGTCAATCCATATTCCCGTTTCTATTTTTAGGTCACTGTCGACAACGCTCAATCCATATTCCCGTTATACTATTTTTAGAAGGTCACTGTCCCGGCGAAGCCGGGTATTACTCTTCTCCAGTGTTTTGCGCGTTTATCTCCCTTCCGTCGTGCGGTGCGCCGGCAAAGCCGGCGTACACCCGACAGAGCCGGGTTCCCGGCGCAGCCGGGTATACGGTTTGACTTCTTCCCGGCGAAGCCGTACCCGGCGAAGCGGGTATTCGCAGGCTTATACAAAAATGTGCAGAAACAAGGAATATACAGCTCCTCAGTCGTGGTCAGTTTTCCTATGTGTATAAGAGGCTTTGCTTTTACAAACTTAACGCTAATGACTAAATACAAGTGTTTAAACCCTTCAGTTTTGAATGACCAATCCGTGAAAGAGCAGGCGTACAAGGCCTTTGTCAGGCCTATCCTGGAGTACGCCTCGTCAGTATGGGACCCGCACACCCAGAAGAACATCGACAAGCTTGAGGCCGTCCAGAGACGAGCTGCCCGATTCGTCTGCAACCGCTACCACAACACGTCAAGTGTCAGCCGGATGCAGGACTCCCTTGGGTGGCAGTCTCTGGAGTCCTGAGCGCAGGAAGCTTGCCCGCCTATCGATGCTCTACAAGATAATAATAATAATAATAATGCAAACTTTTATAGCGCTATTCTAGAAAAATGTCTACTCTTAGCGCTTTACAATACATACATCGACCAAGCATACTATACACGCACAGGCAAAGAAACCGACCAAACATAACCAACAAACTATACATGCACAGGCAAAGAAAACGACCAAGCATACAATACACGCACAGGCAAAGATAACGACCAAACATAAGCAAACATACTATGACCAAACATAACCAACATACTATACGCGCGCAGACAAAGAGAACAATCAGCACATGTAATAATTACTGACAACTAATAATGCAGGCATACAGTGACAGTCCAATACACAGCCTAAGCACAAGAACCACAGTAGGCTTCTAAATAAAAACGTGTCAACAGTACTATTTACACACACACAAACAGTGCTGACACAAAGCGCAGAAAAAATATATACACGTTAT
>NC_090256.1:22029190-22111690 GCF_037325665.1 Littorina saxatilis
ATATATACACGTTATTTTAGGCACTAGGTAGGGGGTGAGGTGGGGCGGGATGGGGTGGGTGGGGAGATGCTGGAGGGAAAAAAAATCACTTGCGCTGAAAGAGGTGTGTTTTGAGATTTGTCTTGAATGTAGTGAGAGAATCTGTGTGTCTGAGAGGCAGAGGTAATCTATTCCAGGTCACAGGGGCTTGATGGGCGAAGGACCTCTCGCCACATGTCTTTGTTTGCGCTGTGGGGAGTCGGAAGAGTCGAGTGTCGGCGGCGGAGCGAAGCTGACGAGAGGGGGTGTAGAGATTGAGGAGTTCTGACAAGTATTCTGGGGCAGAACCAGAAACGACGGCAAAAGAAAGAGAGGAGAGTTTGTATTCGATCCTTTTAGTGATAGGCAGCCAGTGTAGAGAGTGAAGAAGGGGTGTGGCGTGTTCATACTTGGAAGATTTGAAGACCAGGCGGGCAGCGTTATTTTGGATCCTTTGAAGTCTATCTAAAAGGTACTTAGGGAGACCGGCCAGAAGAGAATTGCAATAATCTATCTTTGAGAGGACTAAAGAACACACTAACGTTTTGGTTGCATCAGTGGTGAGGTAGTGACGGACTGAACTAATCTTGCGCAGCTCTAGATAGCCGGACTTGCAGATGTTAGAGATGTGGTTTTGGAAAGAGAGAGTTGGATCGAGAGTGACGCCAAGGCTGCGGACAGACGGAGAGAAAGAGATAGGTAGTTCGTTGACAGTGAGAGAGGCAGAAAGAGAAGGGTGATTGAGAAATTTCTTGGGACAGGCCAGCATAACTTCGGTTTTGTCACTATTTAACTGGAGTTTGTTTAAAGACATCCAATCACTGAGGTCCGCAATGCAATCCTGTGTCCGAGATACCAGATCGTCAACTTCAGCAAGAGGGGCAGACTGATGAAGCTGTGTATCATCAGCGAAACTCTCGTGCGACAACGCATGGCGACTGATAACATCGGACACAGGGGAGGCATATAGAACGAAAAGTATGGGGCCAAGCACGGACCCTTGCGGGACACCGTACTGGAGAGCTGAAGGTTGAGATTTGATGCCGTTGACACAAACGGTCTGCGTCCGGTTAGTAAGGTACGAACGAACCCAGGAAAGGGCCAGATCATGAACACCAAAGGAGTGCTGAAGCCTGTGGAGCAGAATTTCGTGGTCTATCGTATCAAATGCGCTAGACAAGTCCAGTAGTGTTAGAATGGAGACCTGATTTTCGTCAAAGCCAAGAAGGATGTCGTTTACAATCTTCAGAAGTGCTGTCTCAGTACTATGGTTTTTCCTGTATGCAGACTGATGGGTGTTGAGAAGGTGGTTTTGCTCTAGGTGAGTGAGAAGTTGTGAAAGGACAATTTTTTCAGTGATTTTTGAAAGGAATGACAAGTTCGAAACGGGCCTAAAGTTTTTCAAGGAATTCTTGTCAAGTGAAGGGTTTTTGATGAGGGGCCTAACTATTGCAGGTTTGAATTCATCTGGGAATGAGCCGGAAGTCAGAGAGTCGTTGATGACGTGAGTGAGGTATGGAAGAAGGTCATCAATACAATCACACAGCAGAGAGGACGGAATGGGGTCAAGCTCGCACGTTTTCGGACTAGCGCCTAAACACACCTTTTTGACTCACATGCGAAGCAAAAGTGAGTCTATGTACTCACCCGAGTCGTCCGTCCGTCCGTCCGTCCGTCCGGACGTCCGTCCGGACGTCCGTCCGGAAAACTTTAACGTTGGATATTTCTTGGACACTATTCAGTCTATCAGTACCAAATTTGGCAAGATGGTGTATGATGACAAGGCCCCAAAAAACATACTTAGCATCTTGACCTTGCTTCAAGGTCAAGGTCGCAGGGGCCATAAATGTTGCCTAAAAAACAGCTATTTTTCACATTTTTCCCATTTTCTCTGAAGTTTTTGAGATTGAATACCTCACCTATATATGATATATAGGGCAAAGTAAGCCCCATCTTTTGATACCAGTTTGGTTTACCTTGCTTCAAGGTCAAGGTCACAGGAGCTCTTCAAAGTTGGATTGTATACATATTTTGAAGTGACCTTGACCCTGAACTATGGAAGATAACTGTTTCAAACTTAAAAATTATGTGGGGCACATGTTATGCTTTCATCATGAGACACATTTGGTCACATATGATCAAGGTCAAGGTCACTTTGACCCTAATGAAATGTGACCAAAATAAGGTAGTGAACCACTAAAAGTGACCATATCTCATGGTAGAAAGAGCCAATAAGCACCATTGTACTTCCTATGTCTTGAATTAACAGCTTTGTGTTGCATGACCTTGACCTTGGGTCAAGGTCACATGTATTTTGGTAGGAAAAATGTGTAAAGCATGTGAGTCGTATGGGCTTTGCCCTTCTTGTTTACAAACTCGCTGGTGACAGGCTCAAAACGCTGCAGAGCTGGACCACAATACATCCAATCGGGAACCGGTGAAGGCGGGACAACAGCAGAATCAAGCTTCTCGCGAATAAGCGCGATCTTCGCGGTGAAAAAGTCAGCGAACTTCTGGGGAAGCTCATGTACAGAGAACATAGTGGGAAGAGGGGAACAAGTCACCTTGCCTAAGATGTCATTGGTGACACTAAACAGCTGTTTGACTGAGGTGCATGCGAGTATTTTGGATGAGAAGAATGCAGACTTGGCATGGTCGACGATGGCGATGACCCGGTTTCTGGCCGCCTGAAATACTTGCCGAACAGCATCGTCCACTGTCCGGGCATCAAGTCGAAGCTGGCCCCCTTACCACCACGCCAGCGAAGAGGCCATTGCCAGCAGTTCGGCCTCATCACCTGCCGCACTCAGTATCGGAGTGCCGCTTTTCTACCCAGCACAGTGAAGGACTGGAACTCTCTACAGGAATAAGATGAAGTGGTAGCACGCTGCGGGTTCAGTTAGTCCGAGTCAGCAATGGAGGAAATCGTCGGATTTGAGAGTAGTGCATTAGCTCTCCTTAAACTCGTCATAACTTCCGTATTTTTCATCATTGAAGTTTGAAATTTTGTATTATGTACCGCTTATATACTTTACGAGTTTAAGGAGAGCTAATGCACTACTCTCAAATCCGACGATTTCCTCCATTGACTAAACAGCGTGCTACCACTTTGAAGTAGACGCTACCCAGTGATCCATAACACTTACATAATTTATGTTTATAGTCTATATAGTTCATTGTTCATTCTTACATAATACAAAATTTCAAGCTTGAGTGTTGAACATTTCAGTAGTTATGACGGGTTTTAGGCGAGCTAATGCGCTACTGGCTCAAATCCGACAAAATCCGGCAGTGACTAAAACTGCCCACTAATTTTAAGTGGACGCTACTGAGATTCATAGCTGTTATATAGTTTATCTGTATGTTTCTAGTCATTCCATCGTCAGTTCTTACATTATACAAAATTTCAAACTTCAGTGATAAAATTTACGATAGCTAAGACGCGTTATAGGAGAGCTATCCTAAGGCCGTGGCTCCATGTCCGACAATCGTCGGATTTGAGAGCAGTGCATTAGCTCTCCTTAAACTCGTCATAACTTCCGTATTTTTCATCATTGAAGTTTGAAATTTTGTATTATGTGAGAATGGACGATGAACTAACTAGAAATATAAAAATAAAGTATATAAGTGCTATGGTTCAAGGTAGCGCGTGCTGGCGCGTGCTAGCGCGTGCTCAGTAGTGCGTGCTGGCGCGTAGTTTAGGCGGACCCGGACATATGTCCTCTTGCATGAAAAATGTATGGGACATTTGAAAAAAATATCCGTGTATGTCCGATGTCCGACGTGGATGTGAGCCCCTGCTGTTGATTGTGGGCAGTAATGGAGAGACAAGACAAGACCAAGCAGAAAAGTACATGGCTCCACCTCCAGCAGACGATTTCACGACTTTGTGTAATACGTCATCAACTGTGATGTTCCCTGCTTCACTGCGTTTCCCCGCCATTTCCGAAGCAGCAGACCAAAATAACAAGAAGGGCCATGAGTAAATCGGCGAACGGTAACAATATTGTTTAAGTTCTGTCTGTGCATCATCCGTATATATATGTCTTGCTATGGTACGTAGCCCAAGTAAGCTGTAGTGCCGAATAAGATCGCAGAAGCCATTTCATTATCACGAGCTGTGCTGAAGATACCTTGGTCCACAGCCACAGGCACACGACAAGGCAGTGCTGAGTGTCTGCTTGTTGTTTCGTACATTTTCTTCTGCCTTTGATTTCGCATCGGCACATGATACTTAATAGGTTCAGGTCGTTATAAGTAGGTATTATGCATGAGAATGAGATACATATATTAATGACATCATTGGTAGGTAGTAACTAGTAATAGTATGCATGAGATTTAATCGATGAGACGAGAATGAGATCAACAATAATAACAAGTCTGAATCTGATGTAATAGTAGTACGTTCGTTGCTGTATCCAGATAACTGGCGTGGGTGCAACGGGTGGGGAGCGAGCTTGTTATCGTCCTCTAGCGGGTGCCAGAGATGACTTTGTTCTGAAGTCAAAAGAAAGACTCAATTTACCATTCAATGCTTTATTGAATTATTCCATTAGCTTGGTCTTGCCATGGTGTATAGCAGTCCGTCGTAGAAGAACTTGAAGTCTATAAGTGACAACAAAGAAACAATTAATCTGGTAGTCTAGAACTTGATCTGTGTCATCCTGTATGTAGACACTTGGTCTTATTATTATGTCTTATTTCTGGTGCCTTAATTGTAATAGTACTAATACAATAGTTTTATTTTTCTGCATGCAGTACTACTTTCAGTGTCAATGTCATTTTGTTTTTAGCTTCCAGAGAAGTCTTGGACTACCTGAATCGACAGAACAGGCCGTACAGTGCTCAAGATTTATTCCAGAATATGGGGAAAGATCTTGGTAAAACGGTATGTATACTGCATGCAGTGCATTATAATGATTGTATGTGCACATGTAAGTTGTAACTGTAATAATTTGCACCTTGTGTGTATTATGTGCATGTCATGCAGGGATGCAATGGCCAAATCCATTGCCCGGTCGCTAGGGCCGGGCGAGTACGTAAAACATCCCCCGGGCTATTACTGTGTATTAGAAACCGCGTCTGGCATCTCGGCCGGCTGGCTAGTGAAAATTCTGGTCAGATGCAAAGCAACTTTTGGTTTTTACTACTGATTCCAAACACACATTTTCTATTATCATGTGAACCCGCATAAAAAGTATCTTGAAAATACTGATGCTGAAAAAAGGACAAAAGCAAACAGCATAAGATTAAGAAAGAGAAAAGATCGACTATTCAAAGAACATTGGCGAGTAATTGCCGATAGCGGAGAGGAAATTGGTATGTTTGTGTTGGATGGGAAGATGATGGTGGGTTTTATTTTGTTCGAAATTCGTAAGAAATTCATTTGAACAGAAAACAAGTCGCGTAAGGCGAAATTACTACATTTAGTCAAGCTGTGGAACTCACAGAATGAAACTGAACGTAGTCCGCCGCTAGTGCAAAAGGCAGTGAAAGTGACGAGCCTGTTTGGCGCGGTTGCGCTGTGCTTCTATAGCACGCTTTACTGTACCTCTCTTCGTTTTAACTTTCTGAGCGTGTTTTTAATCCAAACATATTATATCTATATGTTTTTGGAATCAGGAACCGACAAGGAATAAGATGAAATAGTTTTTAAAACGATTTCGGAAATTTAATTGGTCCAGTAGTTTAGTCTGAATCGCTCTACACACACACACAGACAGACACACCCACACATACACCACGACCCTCGTCTCGATTCCCCCTCTATGTTAAAACATTTAGTAAAAACTTGACTAAATGTAAAAACACGCAATTTGGTTTGGAACAGTATTGCTGAAGTTGGAGCAGGTCAAGTTGCGCAAAGCAAAGATTGTTCATTGCAACTTGCCTCAGTGAAGAATGGTACATAAAAACCAACAAGACAACAGCTGAGCGCGGTCCAGTTGTCGCTCGTACGTACCACCGCTATTTTGAGTGTATAAATATAACTTTAACAATCATTTATAATAACACTGTTTCAACTTTCATTGTTTGTTTGGTATAAATTTACCGGGCTAGTTGAATTCCTGGGGCTAGTGATTTTCCTTGAGTTACTCGCCCGGCTGGTGACCAATATTTGTGAGATTTGGCCATCCCTGTCATGGGTGTGACATGTGTACCGTTACATGAAGTGATGTACTGGTTGTACACTGCTAGGCTTTCATGTGTGTGTACAATAATGAATTAGAATTTAGATACACTGATAACTACACATATAGTTGGGAATTAAGCTGCATGGGTGTGTGGTGTGTCCTTGTTTGTACAAGAGTGGTGGAATGTTATACAATGTACATGTTATTGGCCTCTGAAATGGCTCTGTGTAAGTGACATTACATCAAAAAGAAAAGGGGTCATTTTGAGACCTTGAAAGTGTTTTGAAGAACTTGTCCTGTTACAGTTACACTTACACTTACAAAATTCATGTATAATATCTAGATATATATATATGACTTGTGTCTGTGTGTGTGTGTGTGTTTGTGTGTGTCCGCAATGCACGGCCAAAGTTCTCGGTGGATCTTTTTCAAATTTGGAGTCCGTATTCAGCTACACCCCGGACACAACCTCATCGATGAGATATTTCAACACGTGCTCTCAGCGCGCATCGCTGAACCGATTTAGGTTTTTCTCTGGATCCATTCCCAGTAACTCTTCCTTATCTTCTCCAGTGTTTTCAGCGTTTATCTCCCTTCCTTCGTGTGGCGTCAATCCATATTCCCGTTACTACGTTACTATTTTTAGAATGTCACTGCACTGTCCAGAACGCTTTCCTTGCACCCGTAAGTTGTCCTTAGTGTAAAAGTGAAAAGGTCGAATCAATTTATAGCCACGTGAAAAATACACTGTCATCTATCTCTATATATTTATAGATATAGATATACATATACGGCTTCTCTGTGTGTGTTTGTGTGTGTGTGTGGGCAACACCTGTGGATTGTAGAGTTCTGTTTGTGATGTGGTCTGGCGGCTTTGGTGTGTCTGTATGTTCAGGCCTTCATTCGAGAAGCCATAACAGTTATTCTCAATCCCGTTTGAGTGGACTTCGCTTTCAAAGGTGATTGTGGTGTTTCGGCACTCGATTACATTTGGCGTCGTCGACAGCGATGGGACTCGACATGAAATGTTCAGGCCACTGAATCATTTTCGTGCTGTTCCCATTCCACCTGGGAGGGACCTAAGCTTGGCGGGTCCATTGTTTGGAACTTTGGGGACAAAGTTCATTCAAAGGGGGTCGAGTGTGACAGGGAGACTACCGTCGCCCTTCACAGCAGACTCTGCAGAGTTGTTCGCCTTAGAAGTTGTGGGCTTTCCTTGCATGTACCCGTAAGTTGTCCTCACTGTAAAAGTGCAAAGGTCGAATCTATTTATCGAAAAATCCAGTCATCTATCTCTATATATATTTATATATATATACATAGATATATACGGCTTCTGTGTCTGTGTGTGTGTGTGTGTGTGTGTGGAGGCAACACCTGTGGATTGTAGAGTTCTGTTTGTGATGGGGTCTGGCGGCTTTTGTCTGTCTGTATGTTCTGGCATTTGAGAAGCCATAACAGATAATATAGGGCTTAGAAATAAGCTCTAAAATTCTCAATCCCATTTGACAGGACTTCGCCTTCAAGGGTGATTGTGGTGAACTGCCACGCTGTCTGTCTCTGTCTCGCGATTCACCCCGGCAAAGCCGGGTATTCCTCTAGTAATATAACATATGTGACTGCTTTAGATCCATAAGAGTGGATATAATCTCATCAACAACATTGAAAAATACTATCGATACCTACAGTTTATTTTCATTAAACTTGAAGTCACCAGAATTAGCCTGTTAATAGTGAGGGGGGATGTTTTAACTGAACTTCACTTTTCACAGCAATCTCCAGATTTACATTCCCATGGAAGTGTATCTTCAGAGTCTGAAAGTGAAACTGAAAGAATCACAATCCAGTCGGGTTTCTTTCATTGTGTAGTATTTTGTTCCCATGAAGTATTATGCCAATTAGTGAATTACATCACTCTTAAAGTTAAAGTAAACAAGTCAATGTTTGTCCCCAGGCTGTGGTGAAAGCACTAGAGGAATTAACCAGTCAGAAGAAGATAAAGGAGAAAGTCTATGGCAAACAGAAAGTCTATGTGGCTGATCAGGTAAGTGTTAATTTATACTTACAGTGTTTGTTGGTTACTGCATGTATTTTGTTTGTTTCCCTGTTTCTATTACTATTAGATTTTGAACAGCAGAAAAACACATATATATATATATTCCAAAAAATGTATGGACTGCTCAAGAAAATGTGTCATATTTTGTCATGGAAGGATGTTGCAGACCTGGGAACGGTCAAACCCATACGATTACAGCTTTTGGCATTAGACATTTAAAGAGTCATTAGTTTTAACGGTGCAACGGATGCGTGCGAAGCATGTTTGAATCATCGATGTTCAAATGTTTTGTGGGGTACACTCATTTTTGTCTGAAAACACGCCAAGTTTGTTTGAGAATACTCCAAGAACAAAACAGGGGTTCCCAAGTCTGATGGTGTTACAGTGCATTACAATGTACATGAATGTATTTTGTCAGTGTACCAACACCAACTGGTGCCGAGCACCGTTCATGCTTGCCTAGGAGTAGAACCCTGTTGTTGCATGCATACATGTGCATTTCAAACTTTCAAAGCATGTTCTGTGCCAAGTTCGCAGAACTTTTAAAACCACCCCTTTTTCTTCAAAAGCAGGATCTTTTCATGTGTTTAGAATGGGGTATTAAAAAAGAATATGACAAAAGTAATAATAATACGAGAATTTATAACGCGCACATCTCACCACAAGGCGACTCAAGGCGCACTCTGATACACATTCTTTTGCATTAACAACTCATGCACACTCATATAATAATAATAATAATACGAATATTTGTAACGCGCACATGTCTCACCAACAGGCGACCCAAGGCGCACATACACTCATTCACACACACGGAGACTTAAAGTCATTAACACACACACACACCATCAACCATTAAATATGTACAGTTATTCAGGGTGGGATGGGGGTGGGCAGTGTAGAATGCATGGATTATTTGGAAAAAAGGATTTGCAGATTTGAATGATTCGAGGGACTGTTGACGGAGGGGGATAGATAGTGTGTTCAGGCATGGGAATTGTCCGCCGAACGGCGGATTTCTGCCAAAATTTTTTTTTGTTCCGCCGAAAATGCAAAAGTGTCCGCCAAAAAAATAAAGGGGGGAGGCACACAAAAAAGGCACCGGTTACTTTGGCCTTTGCGCAAAAGCCCGCGAAAACTTTCCATACTTTGTTGAACACGCACTGCTACCGCCCGCCTCAGTTATTGAACTTTTATGTTTGAAAGTAAACCAGATTGCACAGATTGTGTTACAAGTTACATTTTCCTGTTTGTCTCAACAGATCAATTTTTTTTACAAATTTAAACCATATAATACATGTATATATTTTTGTTCTTCAAAAAAGCAAAACTTGGTACATTTTTGTACTAAAAACTCTGATTCTAAAAACAGAATTTAATGGCAAACTTGGAGCTCAGATGACACCAGATTGCACCATCTGGGTTCTTTGGAGAAACATTTTTTCCGGGGGAGCATGCCCCCGGACCCCCCTAGTAAGACTAGGCGCTTCGCGCCGTCGACTTGACGCTTCGCGTCTTCGGTTATAAATTTTCCGCCTTTTTTACAATTTTCAATTCCCATGCCTGGTGTTCCATTGGCTAGGTGCTTGGAAAGAAAATGAGCGTTGACCTGCTGTTTTGAGTTTGGTGTGGGGGATGTTGAGCTTAAGGGAGTCGACAGATGATCTGAGTGCTCGTGAGGGGACATATAGAGAGAGAGAGAGTCAGAGAGATGGGCAGGGGCGAGACCATGGAGGCATTTGTAGGTGAGAGTGTTGATTTTGTATGTGATACGGGCAGGAACGGGCAGCCAGTGGAGCTGATTTAGGAGGGGGGTGATATGGTCTCTCTTTTTCTTTCGTAAGACAAGACGGGCAGAGCTATTTTGAATGCGTTGGAGACAAGAGATAGAAGAAGAGGGAAGACCAGCCAAGAGAGAGTTACAATAGTCAAGACGTGAGAGAATGGTGGAAGTGACCAGTTTGGCGGTAGCATCTGTGGTGAGGTACTTGCGGATAATGGCGATGCGGCGGAGTTGGAAGTAGCAGGTGCGAGAGACAGAAGAGATGTGTTGTTTCATGGAAAGGGTGTTGTCTAGAGTGACTCCGAGATTTTTGACAGCAGAAGACAGAGGGACAGAAGAGTCAGAGAGTTGAAGAGAGTCGGAGGTGGCTTTGGAGAGTTTGGATGTAGTGCCTATTAGAATGGCTTCAGTTTTGTTGCTATTGAGCTGAAGTTTGTTTTCTGTCATCCAATTCTGCACGTCAGTGATAGTGTCAGACTCAGAGATAGAGGAAAGAAGAGATTCAGACTGGTCAGGGGAAGAGCTGTTGTGAAGCTGAGAGTCGTCGGCAAAAGAGTGGTGGAGAACGTTGTGTCGGTCAAGGATGTGGTCAAGAGGTTGAGTGTAGAGAGTAAATAGTACAGGCCCAAGGACTGAGCCCTGAGGGACTCCGCACTCAAGCCTGTTGGGGTCAGATTTCAGTTTGTCAATCGAAACAGCGGTAGCGGTCGGTGAGATAAGAAGAGAACCAAGAAAGAGCTGTGCTATGGATACCAAAGGTGTGCTGAAGGCGTTGAAGGAGGATGTTGTGGTCGACTGTGTCAAAGGCCGCTGATAGATCAAGTAGAGCGACGGCAGAGATTTCAGCTTGGTCAGTGGCAAGGAGGAGATCATTAGGCACAACAAAAAAAATAGTCTGTTTACGGTAACCCGACCGACCCTATTTTTTTCGCGCGACCCTGGACTTTTTTTGGCATTTGGGGAGAAGAAGAAAAATCTGGGTTTTTTGCAAAATAACGTAAAAATATGGTTTTTTTGGGGGGAAAAAAATCCCGACCTACCGACCCTATTTTTTTGGCCTATGTTACCGTAAACAGACCTATTTTTTTTTTGGCCTTAGTGATTTTGAGAAGGGCAGTTTCGGTGGAGTGGTGAGGACGATAGGCAGATTGAAGCGGAGAGAGGAGATTGTTGCAGAGAAGGTGAGAGTTGAGTTGTTTCAGGACAACTCTTTCAAGGAGTTTGGAGATGAAGGAAAGGTTTGAGACAGGGCGGTAGTTGCTGAGGGTGTTTGGGTCAAGCGATGGTTTTTTCAGTAGAGGTTTGACAATAGCAGTCTTAAAGGAGTTGGGGACAGTGCCTGTTTGCAGAGAAGTGTTGATGATTTTGAGAATAGAAGGGAGGAGTTCAGGAAGACAGTCAGAGTAGAGTTGTGTGGGAAGAGGGTCAAGGTCACAGGTGTCAATATTGGAACCCTCATGATTATAAGAAATTTTGTTAAAAGATTTTCTTGACCTTTAATGTTTGTGAAGGGTATATAGATCTATGTAACTTCCTATAACTGATTATCACAGTTCACTAATAGTGCAGCAAAATGAGTTTTAGTTGATTACTCAGTATACATTAACACTTTCGCGACGGGAGGTGACTATATTAGTAATAGCGCTGCAACGCCCACGGACGGGAAGTGACTATTTTAGTATTAGACATACAAGGTACACGACTCGTGATTGCTTCCCGGTTTTTGAAGCTTGCAGTAAATTGAGTTGTTTCCCTTGACACACTTGGTGTGCCCTTCCGCCATGATATGCAATATTAGCCTGATTTGTGCGGTTTTTTCGAGAAAAAAAATGAATCGAAGGCGAGCCTTGTCACGGGAGGAGATTCTCCGGATGTTGGATCTTGAGGACCCTGTAGATCATGATTCGGACGTGTTGTTTTCGCCTCAAGAAAGCGATAATAGCAGTGATATTGAGGACGAAACAGTCCTGTTGTTGCTGCTAGTATGAGTCGGCAAACTACACGTGTTAGGGTGGTACTGCATGAATCTTCGAATGTGTAGTTGCAAGGGGGGCGTGGCAGCACTGATAACAATGGATGGCTGGAGCCTAATCCTTTTGGAAATGTTCATAGGTGTACAGTTGGGACTTTGTTGTGAAAATGTGACTTATATTCAATATGGATTACCTAGACATCATTTGGTGAGTGTCACAGTTTTGTTTCATTTGAGTCAGGATGCTGTGAGTGAATGCGGGATTTGCTTGTTTTTTTCTTTGTACTGTCTCCTTATTTCTGTGTAGAATTTTAACAATATTTCAGCTAATTCATAGGTTTTACACCTTGTTTGGTTATAAAATTATTTATAATACTTTCTGTTAAAAAATAACTTTTAAAAAAGCAGTGGAAAAGAAAACACACACAAAAAAACGTTAAAAAACACAAATTATCCCCCTTTCACCCCCCCCCCCCCCCCTTTGCTAAAACAAATCGCGTGACAAACTTATAAATAGCACGACTGAACTGGGCATCCATTTTTTAATTAGTACACAAAATTTGGTGGTGATTGGACTTAATTCAAGCTTGCTAGACAGATTTCTTTACAGGGAAGTTTCTTGGTGGCAAGCTTGGGCAGGCAGGACGTTAACGCCGTGGCAATGCTAGTCACAATAGTGTTAATACTGCATGTACAAGCAGCTCATCACCTCTGATATAGGGTTCCCCAGTCTGTTCATCCCTGCATTCAAAAATAACAAGTTCATCATGGGTGGGGTCCAGCGACGTACTAAGCCTGAAAAGAGATGCACTCAATTTCCATTATTATGCATAATAATATCAAAGGGTCACCATTTTTTGGTCGCATCATCTATTTTGGTCTGTACTAATTTCAAAAAATGTTCTGCTGAATCTGTGCCAATGCGAATTTTTGGAGTTAATCTACCTGATACATGAGGCCAAAAAAAAAAAATGCTTTGGTTACGGTTTCCCGACCGACCCTAACTTTTTGGGCCGACCCTAAACTTTTTTTTTGGTCCTAAAGCTAAAAATAAAATGAACCAAACACATACATACACCAAAAAAAACCCCACACACACACACACACAAAAACCCACCGAAAACGACAACACCACGGCACAGAGAAAACATCGATCGCCGGCGAGCAGACAACAACAAGCCCGACAAGGGACACCACTCCGCTTTTTACAACTCCCATATCCAAGGGAAGTCAGTCTCGTGCGTTCGTTCGTTCGTTGCGCGAACGTAAAAAGATGTCGTCTGCATTTGCAATCGTATTCGGAAAGTGCGTTCATATCGAACAAACACGACTGATAAGTCAGTACTCGAAGAGTGCAACCTTGGTGGACATTTTTCATGATTTTCATCCAACTTTGGACGGCAAACTGTTCGGGATAAAATGTGTTGGGTCGACGAAAATAAGTGCCGAGCCCGAAGACTCTTTCGAACTGGACTTTGGCATGACTCTCGAAAACTATTTTTATCATTTCAAGAGGGACCAACCAAAAAACAAAAACAAAACAAAAAAAAAGTTTAATCGACCTACCTACCCTATTTTTTTTGGCCATGAAACCGTAACCAAAGCATTTTTTTTTTTGGGCCTGACCATAATTTGTTGGTGAAGGGCTCAGGCTCAGAGAACTTAAAAAAATCTGCATTGCATTGACATGAGCATTTCCCAATGTGATTTCCCAAAGCAATATATTAACCTCCTGGTCTTCTAATGTTGGGGGTCCCGGTTCTGTGGGAAGCCGAGTATGTAACTGCGTGGAAGTCTGCAAGTAGTAATGTGTTCCTTTGATGCCGAAAAATCAGGGCTTCAGGATTTATCATGATATATTATTGATATTTTCAATGTCAGAGTCAGTTTCCCGATGTGAATGAGAGTGAGATCAAATCCATGGATCAGCAGATCAACACTCTGACTCAACAGATACAGACCCAACAGGACCAGATCAGGAAACTGGAGGCAGGTAAAGTATGCAAAAGGAGAACTGGAAAGCATCATTTTTGCACTAATATCTGTTCTTGCAGAAAAAGTGAATGAGCAGCTTCTCTTGCTTGGAGTTTAGGTTTGCATGCACATTTTTTTCAAATGTGCAAATGACAGCTGGAAAATATGATGTTATTAGCACTAAGTTCTGTTCTTCTACAATGTTGATAGGCACCTCAATCTCTTGCTTAAAATTAGGTGTGAGTGCAAGTTTTCATCAAAAGTCAAACATGAGATTAGAAGGAATTCACAGGTAAAAGTTCTGTATTTTTGTTCACTCATTCAACTTTTGAACGTTCACCTATTATGAAAAGTGGTTGATTGAAAACACAGAAGGGCCGGTGTCCATCACTTACGGCAACACTTTTCAACAGTTTTCTGGATCAGAGTGTTATTAAATTAAAAAAACATTTCTAAGACCTTCAAAAATCTGAAAATCAGGTCTTAAAAAGGAGGGAGTCTTAAAATGGGAGTAAATTTACACAGGTCATGAACAGAACGTCTGAGAATATAGGGTCTTAAAAGGGGGTTCCACTGTGTGCATGTGTATGGTTCAGGTTGCAAGGAATCAAGAGATCTGTTGAGATGAAATGTAACCATCATGCCTTACAAGGAGATGTTAAAAAAGTATCTGAATTGAAACTTGTCTATACTTGAGAATAGAATAAGAAAACATGCTTACGGGAACTGACAATCAGAGAACCACAGTCATGCAGTACAATAAGAAATTGTGCAGGAACTGAAAAAGGAAACCACACGTACACAAGAATAAGTCAATTTTGGAACAATTCTAAGATGTAAGTTGTTGGGTTCACTGCCAACCTTGTTCTCTTGCAGAACTGAAAAGTTACGCAAGTGCTTTGACAACAGACCAAGCACGGGCAGAATGTGAGAAAACACATCAGCAGGTGAGTCAGTGATAGCACAGAGGTACCTGCGATGAAAGGACAGTCCCTAGAGACAAGCCAAAATGTCCTGACATTGCAGGGTATCGTTTGGTCAAGATAACAGACTAAGGAACAAAAGGTGTCCTTTCTTAATTAAGCATAGGAGGTGTCCTCTCATGGGAGGGACCTTACATTGCAGGTACCGCTGCAGTTAAAAGTTATGATGCTAAACATAAGTTTGCAGTCTGTTTTCTCAATTATGTTCCTACAAAAATTAATTAAATTACATATCTTACCCAACTCACATATAGCAATTAACCCTGGTTCAGTGCTGGTAACGCTGTACGCGTCCCCTTGATAACAAGGGAGACCACTCTAAAAAAAGAGTGACCAATACCCATAATGCCAGACTAATACAGAGTCTGACTTCCGTATGCGTGCGCATATGCCGCCATTTGTATCATTCCAAACTCAGCGCTCAGTGGGACTGGTCGCATATTCTGTACGCTCCGGCTGTTTTTCAGCCTTTGGGACTTAGTCTTTGGACTTTGTTTCTTCCTCTTGGTTTTCTCGTCGTCTGCACTTCACAACTATGTTGAGGTGAGGTCGTTCCTTTTGTTTTCTTGAATTTTGGCAGCATTTTTGGCCGCATTTTGGACTTGCAAATATTTTGTCTCAAATTTTTTCGTGAGTCGTTTTTTGTCATGGCCGACAATGCTAAGAAGAGGTCAACTCCGAAACAGGTAGCTGCTGTGTCCTCTCCGCCAAAGAAAGTTTCTAGAAAAGCTAAACCACCCGGCCAAGCGGTCGTGTCTGTGTTGGAACCTCTTTCTAAGAAATGTGTGGATGTTTTGGTAGATTTACCTGATACTTCTATTTTGTCTGCGAAGTCTGTGGACAAGACCTCTCATGTTGATAAACCTGAAAAAGGGGATGCTTCCCCTGTGGTTCCCGGTTTGGCGTCCGCAGACGTAGCTACGATGCTTTTGTCTCTCAGTTCACAGGTTTCTTCGTTGGCGACGGAAATTTCGTCCACGAGGGCGGAGCTCCGTGCTTTGCCTTCCGGTGTTGCGGATGTGTCTTTGTTAGCCAAGGTTCGACCGTCTCCTTCGGCTACGGTCACACGGGCGGAGGTGCATGCTTCGCAGGATGATGGGGACTTCCTCTTTCCGCCTTCGAGTGGTTCGTCTTCCGGCGTTCCTTTACGTTCTCAAGGTATGTCTGCCACGTTAGTAACCGGGTTGTCTGGCCAAAACGCGGCGCGTCGTCAGGAGAAAGTAGCCCCTAGCCTAATCCGCAAGGGTGAAAGTTCCTATCTCTCAGCTGGCCCCCACCGTTCTGTCGGTAGGTCAGTGGAGGATAGGGGCCCTGTCGAGCAAACGGAAGGTTCGGTGCACCCAGACCTGTCAACAGACGGCGGTGAGAGTGTGCGGCTTCCGCCCTCGGGGCAGGAAGTTGACAGTAAGGATGGCTCCCTATTCGACTGTGACAGTCAATATGGGGGTCAACTTCCGGGCTGCACGGAAGTGCACGAGGACTGTCTTGATGAAGGTACTTCCGTACAGGGAGAAGGTACTGATTTCATTTTGCCGCAAAGGCTGTCAAATGCTGTTGCTTTGGCGGCTGGGACGGCTTCGAAGTATTTCGAGGAAGGAGTGGTGGAGTGTAAAACTCGGTTTGTACCACCACCTTCAGCTCTGGGAGATTTTCGGAGTACCAAGGATACGAGATGTTCGTTCCGGTTCCGGGAGTCTCCTTCGGTGGCTTTCGAAATGGCAAAAGTTTTGACGAAATCGTCTTCTCCGGCCTCTGCCGTTCCGCTGTTGTCACAGTGCGGTGAGGCTCCGGAGTCGGCCATGCCGTGGCTGGCTCAAGCCAGTCGTCAAGTTGCTTGTCCTGCGTCTTGGCGCAACTTCAAGAATGTTGGTCAGACTGTCAATTTGGTTGAGGCTTTCGCATTGCCCAAAGCAGTCCTTCCGGTTACACCGGAACTGGCCTCGTTGAGAGAAGACGGATATAGTAAGGACAGGTCTGTCCCCTATACGGAGGCTTCTCTGTTGGCCTTAGAGGAAACAGGCAGGGCTCTTATGGAGTTGTCGTCTGTTTCGGAGTCGCTCCAAAGATCTTTGTCGAGGTCAATCGCATCTTCGCTGGACCCTTTTGAGTTTCGTTACGATGCTTCTTCGGAGGACGTAACTGTTCTCTTGGCTACTTTAGCCAAAGTTTCGCAAGAACAGTTGAGTTTGTCTGCCAAACTGTATACACATGCGGTACTCTCGCGCAGATCTGCTTTCCTGACTGGTTCTCGGATCAGGAACAGAGTCACGATTGACAACCTGAGGGTCTCTCCGTTCACGGAGGGCTCTCTTTTGGGTAGTTCGTCTCTGGACGCTCTGCAGAAAGAGACTCAGGACGCAAGGGACTTGGCTATTGCGTGGATTGCGCATCAGGGCTTGCAGAAAGTGCAGAGCAATCCTCAGTCTCAGAGCAAGGCGCAGTCTTCTTTCTCTGGGAGGGGCAAAGCACAGAACCAGAACTCTTCTTCTCGAGGTAGGGGGCGTGGTGCCCCTCATCAGAAGAGGGGTTCTTTTGGTGGTTCTAGGGGGTCGGGGCGTAAGCCTCACCCCCAATGATGGCTTCCCGAACCCTCAATCCCGGTAGCTCCCACCTTTGTGGTGGCGGGCGGCCTCTCCAGGGCTCTCGCTTCCTGGGCACGTTTGGTGTCCAGCGGGTGGATTTTAGGGATAGTGAGTTCGGGATTCCGTCTTCTCTGGGCAGAGGGAAAGGCTCCTCTGACCAGGATACCTCCGCCTTTTCAGTTTCCGAGAGATCCGGAGGCCAAGTCGGCCGTGCAGGGGGAAGTGGCTTCCCTCTTTTTGAAGGGGGCGATCGAGGAAGTTCACGATCAAGGGTCTCTGGGCTTTTACGGCAGACTATTCGTGGTCCCCAAAGCTTCGGGGGCTTGGAGACCAGTTCTCGATCTTTCAACCCTGAATACTTTTCTTTGGGTTGTGAAATTCACAATGGAGACTCCTGCTTCGGTGAGAGAGGCTCTACGGCCAGAAGACTGGGCCACTTCTGTCGACCTGACGGATGCCTATTTTCATGTGCTCATGCACTCAGCGGACAGGAAATGGCTGCGCTTGCGCTGGGGAGAGAAAATCTTTCAGTTTCGGGCACTTCCGTTCGTTCTCTCTCTCTCCCCTTGGATATTCACGATGGTTGTTCGTCAACTCTATGCACTCGTGAGACAGGAGGGAGTACGCTTGAGAGCGTATTTGGACGACTGGCTGATTTTACATCAGGACCAGGTCCTTTGCAGGATGCACACTCAGAGGGTTCTAAGTCTGTCAGGTCAACTCGGTTTCACAGTCAATGTAGTGAAGTCGGAGTTGGAACCGTCTCAACGTTTCCTGTATCTGGGGATGGAGTTCAATACCCTGGATTGGTCAGTCCGTCCTTCTCAAAAGAGTGTGGACAAGTTGCAGGCGTTGATTCGCTCTCTTTACGGAAAGAATCTGTCCACCGCTCGGGAGTTGTCCTCTCTGTTAGGTCAGATGGAATCCATGGCTCCCCTTGTTCCTTTGGGCAGGGTTCACAAAAGGCCGTTTCAGGCAGCTTTGCAAGCTCATTGGGATCAATCAACTCAGAACTGGAATGTCCAGATCGAGTTGGGAAGTTGGTTCAGCCTGACCACGCGAGTGTGGCTTCTCCCCTGGGTTTCTCAGGGAGTTCCCATTGCTCCCCCGTTACCTGGGAACAATCTGTTCACAGACACCTCCCAAACAGGTTGGGGAGCGCATCTGACGGAACAAACAGCGTCGGGCATGTGGGATGTCGGTCAGGCCTCCTGGCACATCAATGCGCTGGAACTAGAGGCGGTTGCTCTGGGTCTTCGGGCTTTTCTGCCTTTTTTGGTAAACAGCCATGTCAAGGTACACACAGACAACATGACGGTGGCGGCTTACATAAACCGCCAGGGAGGCACACGCTCTCAGGTGCTGTCAGACAGCGCTTGTCGCTTACTGGTTTGGTGCAACGAGCACAACATTCTGCTGTCAGCAAAGTATCTGAAGGGCACTCTCAATGTCTTGGCCGATGCCCTCAGCAGGGGGGACAAGATCCTCCACTCGAAGTGGACTTTGTCCCATCAGGCTCTGGAGCGCCTTTGGGTTCAAGTGAACAAGTCCTTCATCGACCTGTTTGCGACAAGATTCTCTTCCAGGCTTCCTCTCTTCGTGTCGCCGTTCCCGGATCCTCAAGCTTGGGGTGTGAACGCGCTAGGGATGGATTGGTCGAATCTGGTGGCCTATGCTTTTCCTCCCTTTTGCCTTCTGGGCAAAGTGTTAAGAAAGGTAGATTTGGAAAGGCCAGCGTTGGTTCTAGTTGCGCCTCTTTGGCCCAGCCAGCATTGGTATCCCGATCTTCTGCGGGTGGCGGTTCGTCCTCCCATTCCTCTCGGTGTTCGAAGGGGCGATCTGTTACAGCCCAGGTCAGGCATACCGCACGAGAATCCACAAGCACTGCAGCTTCACGGCTGGATTCTGTCAGAGTCTCTCTGCTCCGTGCGGGTGCCTCAGCTTCAACTTTGAAGTTAGTTCAGCATGCGCACAGGGATTCGACCAAGTCGGTGTATTCCTCACACTGGGCTTCTTGGGCGAAATGGTGTTCGGAGAACGGTGTCGACCCTCTCTCTCCTAGGTCGATGCAGGTAGCCAATCATTTGGCCTGGTTGGCAGAGCAAGGTGGTTCTCCTTCGTCTTTACGGGTTAGGAGATCAGCTATCTCCTCTGCCCTTAGACAGTTGGGTCACAAAATTAACTTAAGTGGCGTTATTGCGAGTGTGATTAAGGGCGCTTCCCTTGACACAGCTCGTTCCAAGGCACAGCTCCCGGCTTGGGATCTGTTTTTAGTGTTACGTTTTCTGGCTTCGGATGACTTTGAGCCTCTCTGTTCAGCCAGTCTGGCTAATCTTAAGAGGAAAACTCTTTTTCTTGTTTTACTCGCTACTGCTAGGCGTCGTAGCGAAGTCCATGCTTTATCGGGTTTGGCTAAGGATATATCGTTAGAGAAGGATGGCTCTTTTTATCTAAAGTTTAGACCGGACTTTCTCGCTAAAAACCAAAAGCCTGGTCAGTCATCTCCTATTGTTCATATTCCCCCCTTGAGCAATGTGCTTGCTCCTGGAGATCCCGATCTTTTTAACTGTCCTGTGAGAGCCCTCAGCAGCTACCTGTCTAGGACTTCGCCGATTCGTTCTGAAGCTCAGAAGTTGCTTTTTATCTCCCTCAACACTGTGAGAGGGAAAGACATTTCGAGGGTTACCTTGACCAAATGGGTGTCTTCCACCATTAGGCAGGCTTACGTCTGGTGGCAGAGCCAGTCAGGCGATACCAGGGCGGTTTTGCCTCTTACTTCAGCCAGGACTCATGAAGCTAGAGCCTGGCCGTCGTCCTTGGCAGTTCTTCGCTCAGGGCGCCTCTCAGAGGTGCTTGCGGCGGCTTACTGGCGGTCAGAAGACATCTTCATCAATTTCTATTTGAGAGATGTTGCCGCAAGTCGTCAGGATGGCAGTTCTTCTTTGCCTTCTCTGGTGGCTGCAGGGCAGGTTCTGCTTTCTTGAGATGGTCAGTACCCTCCTCCTATAGTAGCAATCTGCTATATGTGAGTTGGGTAAGATATGTAATTATTTAATCAAAAATTTTAGTAATAAATTTTCATTTGATTAATATACTTACCCAACTCACATCGTTTATTCCCTCCCGCCTCCCCGCTGTGGGGGTATGGAGTTCTAAAAAAGAAGTGAGTTGGGCTTCGTTTAGAATGATACAAATGGCGGCATATGCGCACGCATACGGAAGTTAGACTCTGTATTAGTCTGGCATTATGGGTATTGGTCACTCTTTTTTAGAGTGGTCTCCCTTGTTACCAAGGGGACGCGTACAGCGTTACCAGCACTGAACCAGGGTTAATTGCTATATGTGAGTTGGGTAAGTATATTAATCAAATGAAAATGTATTACTAAAATATTTGATTAAATTACATATCTTATCCCAACTCACATATAACAATTTACTTCAGTCTAGTGCTAGGACGCTGCATCGCGTCACCTTGGTAACAAGGGAGGCAACCCTAAAAAAAGAGCTACCTTGACCCTGTAACAGGACAAAGTCACATGACTTCCCGACCTTGCCGCCATCTTTAAATCATTCTTTCCTCAGCGATCCGTGGCTACGGACGTGTTTGCTATTCGCTTAGGCTTTTCAGCCGTTTGTCAGACTCTTCTTTAGAGTTGACTTCACCTTGGTTTCCCGTGCACGTTCCTCTGCTCCTTTAGTGTGTTTGGGGTGAGCTTTTTTGCTATTTTCGTTGTTGTTTGACTTAGGTTTTGCCAGGTTTAGACATTTTTGTTGTTGTTTACTTGTTCATCCGCCATGTCGGAGAGCGGTAAAAAGAAAGTTTCTAAGTCAGCGGCGGAGCCTTCTCCTGTCAAAAAGCCTGTGCGCAAGTCTAAAGTTCCTACTAGTCATGCGGTGGTTAAGGTGTTAGACCCTTCATCAAAACATTCGTTTGACGTTACTATTGATTTGCCAAACAGGCCACAGTATGTTAGGGTGGGGGGGCAATCAGTTTCAGACACAATCTGCACAAACACAGGGGCACCACAAGGCACAGTACTCTCACCTTTTCTTTTTTCTCTCTACACAGCAGATTTCAGAAGTTCTAGTGACTCCTGCCCCATAACAAAGTTTGCTGACGACACTGGACTGACCGGACTGCTGACTGTTGACGACGACTCTGACTACAGGCAGGAGGTAGATAGGTTTGTGGGGTGGTGTGAAAACAACTATTTAGAGCTTAATGTGGGGAAGACAAAGGAAATGATAATGGACAACAGGAGGGGGGAACATGTACACAGGGAGATAGTGATCAAGGGGGAGGTCGTAGAGAAGGTAGAGCAGTATAAGTATTTGGGGGTGATTATAGACAATAAGTTGACATGGAAACCAAACTCTGATGCCCTTGTGAAGAAACTCCACTCTCGCCTGTACTTTTTGAGAAAACTCAGGTCTTTTAACATCAGACAAGAAATCCTTCAGATGTTTTACACTTCAACGTGCAATAGTGTGTTGTACTTTGGCTCCGTGTGTTGGGGTGGCAACATCAACAAGCAAGACAGGGATAGATTAGATAAATTCATCAGGAAAGCAAGTGGGGTGGTTGGGAGGAAGCAGGACAATTTCACATCAACACATGAACGACGACTGACTGACAAGGTACAGAAGATTTTGGCTGACGACTCGCACCCACTCAGACCGGAATTTGACAGTAGACGGACAGACAGGAGCAACAGATTCAGACAACCAACCGCAAGATCCACACGCTACAGAAATTCGTTCATTCCATCTGCAATTCACATCTTCAATTCTCAGGTGGGGCGGTAGATGCTGGTGTTGTCGCTCTGATGCACGGGGTCAGTGTTCTGTATTGTTTCAGTATTGTTGATTTTGTTTTGCATTCTACTCTCTTAATCTTAGACAATATGTGATAACCGGCAAGGTGCTGACTTTCTTTTGTGCATTGTTGATGGTGAATGCATGTTAATTTATTTTTAATATACTTTCTTATGTGATAACCAATGTGCTATATTTTCTCAGGACAAAGAACAAATGTTTATTTTGAATGTTTTATGTATGTTATTATTACGGACACAAACGCTCAGCAATGTAATTTCTCTTTTAGAGATTAATAAAGTTATTGTATTGTATTGTATTGTATTGTATTGTAAATCTCCATCTATGCCTAAATTGCCTGCTCAGTCTTTGCTGGATGCTTCCGGTTCTAGCGTGATTAGCGATAAACAGGATGTTACTGCTATTCTTCGCTCTCTGAGCGCACAGATATCTTCGCTTCCAGCGGATCTTACGTCTACCAAAGCAGAGCTTTTGTCTTTGCCTTCTGGTGTCTCGGATGCACGTTCCCTCGGCAGGGGGCGTGTTCCTCCCGCGGCGACTGTGACGACGGCCGATGTTCATGCGGCCTTTGATGACGGTGATGGAGATTCGCTGCTGCGTACCCAGGCTTCGTCTGCGTGTCGGCCTGGTGATGCTCAAGGTATTTATCCTTAGCTAGTAGCTGGGTTCTCCGGCCAACGTGAAGGGCGTATACTGGGTCACGTAGCCGCACCGGGCAGCCGGGCGGTGAGTGAAAGCTTTTCTCCCCTTACTATGCCGTTCCGAATGCGTGAGCGGCTGGTACAGGGGAAAAGTCCAGATACGCGGGATAGGCTGTCGCTGGCACCCTCCGTACCTGGGTACGAGGACAGATCGGCACAGCCTTCCCCGCTTCCGCCCTCTGGGCAGGAAGCAGTCCTCAGGGATTCACTGCTTGGGTACAAAATCCCTCGAGTGTCTTCCCTTCCGGTCGTCTCTTCGCCTGGCTATCATAGTCTGGGCGGTAGTGGACTTCCGGACGGCACGGAAGTGCAAGAGGACGGTTCGGAGTTTGGTGCTTCCGCTCATTTCGATGATGAAGACACCGGCTTCCGTGTTCCATCGCGGCTTCCGCTAGCACTGAGCTTGGCAGCGGAAGTCGCGTCAAGGTATTTCGAGGAGGGTGTGGCAACGCCGTCAGGCTTGTGTGCTCAACCTCCTTCCGCCTTGGGAGATTTCGGCTCTGCGAGGGACGAGAAGCAGCACTTCCATTTCCGTGAGTCGCCCTCTGTCGCATATGAGCTTTCGAAGGTGCTGTCCGTGAGTCAATCGGGGGGTGCTTCGCACACTGTTCCTCTTTTGGTAGCGCACAGTCAGGCTCCTCAGTCTGCACAGCCGTGGCTTGCTTCGGCCGGCCTTTCCTCTTCTGTGCCTTCGGGTTCGGGAAAGAGGTTTAACCTTCCTCACAGCTCGGTGAATCTCATTGACTCCTTTGCTTTGCCTCGTGCCACGCTTCCGGTCACACCGGAACTGGCGTCACTTCGGCAAGATGGCTACTCCAAGGACAGGTCTATCCCGTATACCGAAGCGGCGCTTGTGTCTCTTGAAGAGACTGGCAGGCGGCTTCTTGAGTTGTCTTCTCTCTCAGAGACGCTTCAGAGGTCTCTGTCAAGATCGATCGCGTCATCTTTGGATCCTTTTAGGTTCAGGGATGATGCCGTTGAGAAAGACGTTACGACTCTTTTGGCCTCTTTGGCTAAGGTTTCTGCGGAACAAATGAGCTTGTCGGCTAGCCTCTATGCTCACTCTGTTCATACGCGCAGGTCGGCCTTTCTGGCGGGGTCTCAGATTCAAGACAAGGTCACTATTGAGTCACTTAAGTCTTCTCCGTTTGTCGAGAGAGCCTTGCTGGGTCAGCGTTCTTTGGATGCTCTCCGCAAGGAGACTCAGGATGCAAGGGACATGGCGATCGCTCACCATGGTTTCCCGCATCAGAGCAAGGCTCAGGGCTCTTCAAAACCTCAGGCTTCTTCTTCTTCCTCGTTCAGAGGTAAGGCTCAGCGCCAAGGTCCCTCCTTGAGGGGCAGGGGCGGTGGTGCTCCTTACCAGAAGAAGGGTCCTTCTTTCGGCAAATCGCGGGGGTCGGGGCGCAAGCCCCACCCCCTGAATGATGCCTCCCCGAATCCATTGCTCACATAGCCCCCACCCCTTTGGTGGCGGGCGGCCCCTCCCGGGCCCTGCTGAGTTGGTTACAGTTAGTAAGCAGCCAGTGGATAGTGAGCATTGTGGGTTCGGGGTTCTGGCTTCTCTGGTTAGATGGCAAGGCTCCGCTAACCAGGGCTCCTCCCTCGTTTCAATTTCCCAAGAAACAGGAGGCGCGGGAAGCCATTCATGGCGAGGTCGCTTCTCTGCTGGAGAAGCAGGTGATAGAGAATGTGTTGGATCGGAATTCTCCGGGTTTTTACGGAAGAATTTTCGTTGTTCCGAAAGCCTCCGCTGAACAAATACCTCAGAGTGGTGAAGTTCACAATGGAGACCCCGGCGTCAGTGAGAGACGCTCTCAGACGGGGGGATTGGGTCACGTCTATAGACCTCACAGACGCATACTTCCATATACTCATCCATCCTGCGGACAGGAAGTGGCTGAGGTTCCTGTGGGGAGATCAGGTTTACCAATTTCGGGCCCTCCCGTTTGGTCTTTCCCTTGCCCCATGGATTTTTACGATGGTCGTGCGTCAGCTTTGTGCGCTGTTCCGGCAAAAAGGGGTGCGTCTTCGAGCCTATTTGGACGACTGGCTCATTCTCAATCAGGATGTGGAGCTGTGCAGAGTCCATACTCAGTTGGTGCTCAGCCAGGCTCTGGAGCTAGGATTTTCCGTGAATCCACTGAAATCAGAACTCACGCCTTCTCAGGTCTTTACGTACTTGGGCATGACATTCAACACGGTGGACTGGCTGGTCCGCCCTTCTCAGAGAAGGGTAGACAAGCTACAAAGTCTGATAAGATCGCTGACGTTGAGGAAGAAAGCGCCGGTGCGTGTTCTTGCTTCTCCACTTGGTCAAATGGAATCAATGGCTGCCCTCGTGCCCTTGGGCAGGGTCCACAAGCGACCATTTCAGGCTGCCCTGAGTTCGGTTTGGAAGCCTTCCCTTCAAGGCTGGCAGACGGTTGTCTCTCTGGAGAGTTGGTTTCTGCACACAACGAGGCAGTGGCTACTCCCCTGGATTTCACAGGGAGTCCCAATTTCTCTTCCCCCTCCGGACGAGTTTCTGTTCACAGATGCGTCCATGGAGGGCTGGGGTGCCCACCTCTCTGTTCATACTGCTTCAGGTCTGTGGAACATGACACAAAGCAGCTGGCACATCAATGCGTTGGAACTGGAGGCTGTTTTTCTGGGCCTCCAGTCGTTTCTGTCCTTAGTCAGGGACAAACATGTTCGGGTTCGCACAGACAACACTACTGTGGCGGCCTATATCAACCGGCAGGGCGGGTCTCGGTCCCTCACTCTCTCTGTCAGGGCCTGTCAGATTCTGTTCTGGTGCAGCCAGCACCGCATCTTGCTGTCAGCGAAATACCTCCCAGGCAGTCTCAATGTTCTAGCGGACTCGCTCAGTCGTTCGTCGCGAGTCATACACACAGAGTGGACTCTGACCCACCAAGCTCTTCAGCGTCTGTGGTTGTGGTTCGACAAGCCCATGGTCGATCTGTTCGCGACCAGATTCTCCCGCAGACTGCCGGTCTTTGTATCCCCGTTTCCGGATCCAGAGGCCTGGAAGGTGAACGCTCTCGAAATAGACTGGTCGGGCCTGACGGCATATGCGTTTCTTCCGTTCCACCTCTTGAGCAAGGTTCTCAGAAAGGCGGAGTTGGAACAGCCATGCTTGGTGTTGGTAGCCCCTTGGTGGCCCAGCCAAAAGGCTCATAGAGAGTCTACGGGTTCCGTATACTCTTCACACTGGTCTGCGTGGGTGAAGTTGTGTACGGACAACGGTGTCAATCCTGTGGCACCACGTTCCATGCAGGTAGCCAACCACCTATCTTGGTTGGCAGCTCAAGGCCTATCTCCTTCTTCGTTACGCGTCAGAAGGTCAGCTATATCTTCTACGTTGAAACAATTAGGACATTGTATTAACCTAGGCGGTGTCATCGCCAGTGTTCTTAAAGGCGCGGCTATAGGTTTTTCGAGGGCTAAGTCTCCTCTTCCCTCGTGGGATCTGTTTTTGGTACTTAAGTTTTTGGCTTCAAAAGAGTTTGAACCATTGTTAACAGCAAGCTTAGCTAACCTGACCCGCAAAGCTTTGTTTTTGGTTTTGTTAGCTTCAGCCCGTCGAGGTAGTGAAGTACATGCCCTTTCCGGGCTGTCTAAGGATATCTCTTTTGAACACGACGGTTCGGTTACTGAGATTCAGACCTGAGTTTCTCGCCAAGAATCAGAAGCCTGGCTTAGCCTCCCCTGTTATCCGGATTTCTCCCTTAAGTAGGGTTCTTCCTCCTGGTGACCCGGACTTGGTCAATTGTCCTGTTAGGGCTCTTAAAGATTATTTAGCCCGTACAACTCCTATTAGGGCTAAGGAGCAAAAATTGCTTTTTATCTCAATTAACACGATAAGGAGTAAGGACGTGTCTCGGGTTACCTTGGCCAAGTGGATTGCTTCGCTAATCAAGCAAGCTTATGCATGGTGGCACAGTCAAGATGGGGTTGGATACTCTGTTCTGCCGATGACTTCTGCAAGAACTCATGAAGCCAGGGCGTGGGCCTCTTTGCTCGCGGTCCTTCGCTCAGGCAGGCTGGCCGAGGTCCTCGATGCCGCTTACTGGAGGTCGAAGGACATCTTCATCGACTATTACCTGAGGGATGTCGCCAGCACGCGTCATGATGGCAGTGGTGCCCTACCAGCCATGGTAGCTGCTGGCCAAGTCTTACCTTCTGTTTGAAGTAAGTGGCTTTTGATTTTTCCCTCCACCTTTATTAGCAATCTGCTATATGTGAGTTGGGATAAGATATGTAATTTAATCGAAAATTTTAGAAATAAATTTTCATTTGATTAATATACTTACCCAACTCACATAGTTAATACCCTCCCTCCTTCCCCGCTAGTGGGTTGTTCTAAAAAAAGAGGGTAGTTTCGATACGCTTTCGGGCGAATGATTTAAAGATGGCGGCAAAGTCGGGAAGTCACGTGACTTTGTCCTGTTACAGGGTCAAGGTAGCTCTTTTTTTAGGGTTGCCTCCCTTGTTACCAAGGTGACGCGATGCAGCGTCCTAGCACTAGACTGAAGTAAATTGCTATATGTGAGTTGGGTAAGTATATTAATCAAATGAAAATTTATTTCTAAAATTTTTGATTTAAGAGCTTATTATAATTGGCAGATTGTTTGCGCACAGGTGACATATTGAGTGATTGCTTTCAGTCTCTGTGTCCAATCTTACATTGTGGTTTCTTCAAAGATCAGAAGAAGATGAACTGCAGTTGTTTTGTTGTTGTTTATTTGTGTGTGTATTTATTTAATTTATGTCTTTTGTGCAGATCACAACAATAAAGGCTAAGATCAACAAACTGAAGGAGGGAAGAGTTCTGGTGTCTAAAGAGGACAGAGAGAAGGTGAGTGCCACTTTTGTGAGAGTGAGAGAGCGAGAGAGAGAGAGAGAGAGAGAGAGAGAGAGAGAGAGAGAGAGAGAGAGAGAGAGAGAGAGAGAGAGAGAGAGAGAGAGAGAGAGAGAGACAGAGAGAGAGAGAGAGACAGAGAGAGAGTGAGAGAGCGAGAGAGAGTGTGTGTGTGTGTGTGTGTCCTCAGCATTGATCATGTCAGAGTTGTTGCTTGTGTTTGTCGTATGTTTTTATGTGTGAGGGTGTGCACAGTGCTGATGTCACTTTTTGTGTGATGTTGAATTTTCAGCTGATTTTTGATTATAGTACATTGGTACATTTTACGACCTCCAAATATCTTAAAAAATTAGGACTGAAAAGTAACAGAGTATTGAATTAGGGGGACATGTACAGACTGGTTATGAACAGAAAATGTGAGAAGACAGATCCTGAAAGGGAGGGAGTCTTTAAATCGGGGGTCTCAATTGGAGGGTGACGGGCGCAGTGGCGTGGTGGTAAGACGTCGGCCTCCTAATCGGGAGGTCGTGAGTTCGAATCCCGGTCGCTGCCGCCTGGTGGGTTAAGAGTGGAGATTTTTCCGATCTCCCAGGTCAACTTATGTGCAGACCTCTAGTGACTGAACTCCCTTCGTGTGTACACGCAAGCACAAGATCAAGTGCGCACGGAAAAGAACCTGTAATCCATGTCGGAGTTCGGTGGGTTACAGAAACACGAAAATACCGAGCATGCCTCCCCCGAAATCGGCGTATGCTGCCTGAAAACGGTCATACACGTAAAAATCCACTCGTGCTAAAAACATGAGTGAACGTGGGAGTCTAAGCCCATGAACGAAGAAGAAGAAAAAAATTGGAGGGTTAAAAATTCCACTGTGCTCATTCTGTGCTCCAAACATAAAGAGCGACTCTGTTTCGACCAACAAAACAATAGATTCTTACTTAAGACTGAGGATTTAATTTTCTTCAGCAAAGTTGCAGGTATATATGGCCATAAAAGTTTTGTCAGGTAAATTTTAGGTAGTCCTTGTGTCACTTATTTCCAACTGTGAAAAAAGCAGCAGCTCTGCCAAACTGACAACATTTTCGCCGTTTAAAAAAAGTTAAACCATTTAGCTGGCGCCAAACGACATCCCCGAATCTTTTTACTATATTTTTACATTGTCTCTCTGCGTTTCAGGTCCAAAAGAGACGAGTGCTGTGTGTAAAGGAATGGAGGAAAAGAAAAAGAATGGTGAGAGAAAAGATATGAGAAGAAAGGTTGATGTGCATGGATCTGCCAGGCAGTATACTAATTAAACTGACGGTTATTAAAGCTGTACATGCAGTGCCTCGACGATACTCGTAGATATTTGTTCCATACAGTAATTTGTATGTTTTTTTTTTCTTGTAGGTTTTTTTCTCTGGAGTTTGCATGTGTATGTGTATTTTATTTACGCTGTTTTATTTATTGAGGGGGGGGGGGGGGGGGGGGGTTGCTCATTGTACACATATTGTTTGTTGTTGTTTTAACATAGACTGGGAATCGAGACGAGGGTGATGGTGTGTGTATATATGTGTGTGTGTTTGTATGTATAAAGCGATTCAGAGAAAACTGCTCGACCAATCTTCATGAAACTCCACATGAGTGTTTCCTGGGTACAATATCCCCAGACGTGTTTTTTTTTCTTTTTTGGATAGATGCCTTTGATGACATCATATCCAGCTTTTTGTGTCACACCCTCATTTTTCAACTATATAGTATATTAATAGAAATTTTGGTCAAGCAATCTTCGACGAAGTCCGGACTACGGGATTGCATTTCAGCTCGGAAGCTTAAAAACTAGTTAATTAGTTTGCTAATTAAAGTTGTCATTTAAATAAAATTGTCAGAAGCAGATTGAAAAATGATTGCATTGTATTCCTTATTTTCTCCTGAATTCAAGAATATATAGATATGTTATATGTTTACTCTAAAAATGAGCTCAGAATGAAAGGAAATAGGTTCAGTAAGTACTAGGGTTGCATGCTTTGCGGGGTCTTCGGGAATGGTTAGCCGAGACTATCTAAATGTAGTCTCGGCGATGACTGGCTTGTTGTGTTGATCTTTTAGTTTGATACCGACTGACTTAATGTTTTTATATCGCTTCACGCAATGTGTTTTCTTTTGCGGATTGTTTGTTTGAAATCTGCTCTTTCAGTGTTGCTTTTTTTCAGAAACATAGCAACTTTATACCACCAGCGCCTTTGGCTAGTGATTCTGAAAATTTACTAGCCATAGAGCAAACTTTACAAGCCAAACCAACAATTTGGTTCAGCAACTTTACTCGTCTTTAGCGAGTAGATGAACATTTCTATGGAGAGGAAAATACTCCACTTTCAGACCTGTATACCACTTTTATGTCCAAACTTACGTTTTGTCCAGGTAAATATTTATACTCATTGATCTTATTGATATATTGCTGCTACAATTAGTTGGTCTAATTCAACTTACTTTTCTGTCAACAGTCCAATGACATTGTTAACGCTATACTGGAGGGTTATCCCAAGACAAAGAAACAGCTGCTGGTAAGACCTTCAATGCCTTTTTTCGTCTGTACTTTTCTTCTTTTCATAAATTGGGGGGAGACTGAGTTGACGCCCATCTCGTGCAAGTTGTAAGGCAGGCAGAGGTACGCCACCGTTTTCAACAATAGATGAATTCCGAAAATAACCCAATAGGGTTTTTATAGGGCAGGCATGGGAATTGTCCGCGAAATCGCGGATTTCCGCGAAATGAAATTACGTTTCAGCGAAAATAAAAAAATTGTCCGCAGCAAAAAAAAGGTACATTAAATTATATGTATACTATTGTCTCTCTATCCATTATTTGCATTCACGAGAACTATCAAAATATTGGTCTAAAATGATAAAATTCGTCTCCCCAACGGGGCTGACTGCCTAGGCGGCCCCTGGACCTCGGCCTATTTTCAGAGTTTTTCCTATTTTGGAATTCCCATGCCTGATAGGGTTGTGGAAGAGTTGCTTTTCCTTGGTTTTCCATAGAAACACTGAGGCAAGCTATGTGTTACATGGTAGGCTTGCCTCAGTGTTTTTATGGAAACAAGGGATAGCACCTCTTTTATAGCCCATACAAACTTGACAAGTTATTTCGGCACATATCATATGCATCTTTTGTATACAGCTTCAATGTTTCCTTTGCATCTGATTTCTTATCAATCTAAAAGAGCCTCACTGGGCACGTAACCCAATGATTAATTTTGGTTTTGGTTTGCTTCAAAAGCATGTAATCTGTGGGCAGTTAGCTTTTCTTGTAATTTGTAGTTTTACTTTTACTCTGTTGTATGGCAAATAGAATTGACAGGATTTTTTTCTTATTTACTTATTTTTATTTGTTACAGGAGGAGATTGGCATTGAGACAGATGAAGAGTACAATGTACAACCCCCAGAAATTTGATGCACTTTTGCTGACATATAAAGATGCTGAATCAGGTCCTTTGTTGTTATAATGTTCAGAAAATGTGATTGTAGTTTGTGTATGCTTTGTTAATGTAAAAGTGTTCACAAAATAAAGATTAATTGCATCAAATTTTGTTTAAATTGGGCAGTTACATGTATGAACTCCGGTTTGTGTTTGTGTGTGTTTCAAGAAAATGGACAGTGAAAGTGTGCTCAGTCACAAATTCGAATGAGTGTCATGTGAAATTAACTTTAAATGGCTCTCGTCCCGTAACTCTCGCTTTGTGGGTGTTCACTTCTGAAATCTAGGAGTGCATATACTTCACTAATTCAACCAGCTGTGCTCTTTCAGGAATTGTCGTAGAGCACGTTGAATGTGTGTGCTTTCTGTGTCTTCTTCTTCTTCTTCGTTCATGGGCTTAGACTCCCACGTTCACTCATGTTTTCAGCACGAGTGGATTTTTACGTGTATGACCGTTTTTTACCCCGCCATTCAGGCAGCCATACGCCGATTTCGGGGGAGGCATGCTGGGTATTTTCGTGTTTCTATAACCCACCGAACTCTGACATGGATTACAGGATCTTTTCCGTGCGCACTTGGTCTTGTGCTTGCGTGTACACACGAAGGGGGTTAAGACACTAGCAGGTCTGTACATAAGTTGACCTGGGAGATCGGAAAAATCTCCACTCTTAACCCACCAGGCGGCAGCGACCGGGATTCGAACTCACGACCTCCCGATTAGGAGGCCGACGTCTTACCACCACGCCACTGCGCCCGTCGTGCTTTCTGTGTAATACACAGGCAATATTAAGTTACATAGGCAACTTTGAACAATGTTGTTTTTTCTGTCTTTGGAAAAGGTGAGTATGAAGTGAGTGTACATTGAAAAAAACGCCTGTAAATTATTTCTTCTAGTACATGGTATAAAAAAAACTTTGAGTCAAGAACAGACATTTACCAGAAAATCATGTAACTGTGAGGATTTTTAAGCGGTGACTGGCAGAGTACATTGTATTACTATGATCCCCATTTACTGTCCCAAGCTTTTCAACAATCAACTAACTTGCTACTGGCCGGCTTGAATTAACCTGTCATGGTGATGTACAACCAACTCTGATGTGTATGTTATGCAGTGTGCACTCATTGCGACCCTTTCTTTTAAAAAATATAGACATCAGAGCCACAATTCGCCACCGATAGCTTCCCGATCACTGCCACTCCAGTGATCACTAGGTATGTGTATTTTCGTAAACTCATGTGACCTAAATCAAAACTCACGTGGCCTTGGTAAAAACATGTTGTCAGTGATCACTGTGGGACAGAAATCATTGCCACAACGCATTGTGAACTTTGATGAGCATACAAGTGTATTTTCATTTTTAGTGCACGCTGCATAACATCCACTTCATGATGACAGATTAAAGCCGGCCAGTAGCGCTGATGGGGTCTGTCGACCAGAAGAGTGGGATTCCCAGTAGGTGGAGTTCCTGTAGATGGATTCCCTGTATACAGGGAATACCACAGGGTGTAGTTCCTGTGGCGTTTCGCTGAAAGTCACGTGATGCTTGGCGATATTGGTAGAATTTTATGTTTTTCGATCTTTTTTGATACTTCTTTGAAATTCTTCTTCTTCTTCTTCGTCGTCGTTCGCTCATTTGAAATTCGAGAATGGTTTGCAAGTTTTATTGAAAAACTACACCCTGTGGGATTCCCTGTATACTGTATACGGGGAATCCACCTACAGGGAAACCCACTCTTTTGGTCGACATAGACCCCATCAGCGCCAGTAGCAATCCAGTTGCTAGTTGAAAAGCTTTGGTCAGTAAAAGGGGCTCTTTCTCAGCTGCCACACCGCTTACAAATCCTGACAGAGTTATGTTCGAACACTGTTACACTTTCACAATAACTCTTGTGGCCAAATAAGCACACGGTCATATGTTTAATTTTTTTTATTGTAATTTTTATTGTAATTTCTTTTGTCAATGCAGCAAATTATTATATGTCTTATCAGCAATCAGAAAATGTGTTTGACCCTTGGTGCATCTCTAGGAAACAGTAGTGACTATATCTCCACACTGGTTTTTATTCAACATACAATGAACATGTAGTAAGAGTTCATAATAAAAACTTAATACTGTTTGTTGACAAATTGGAAACACTGTCACTGATGTGTATAAACCAATAGTCTCTCTCTCTCTCTCTCTCTCTCTCTCTCTCTCTCTCTCTCTCTCTCTCTCTCTCTCTCTCTCTCTCTCTCTCTCTCTCTCTCTCTCTCTCTCTCTCTCTCTCTCTCTCTCTCTCTCTCTCTCTCTCTCTCTCTCTCTCTCTCTCTCTCTCTCTCTCTCTCTCTCTCTCTCTCTCTCTCTCTCTCTCTCTCTCTCTCTCTCTCTCTCTCTCTCTCTCTCTCTCTCTCTCTCTCTCTCTCTCTCTCTCTCTCTCTCTCTCTCTCTCTCTCTCTCTCTCTCTCTCTCTCTCTCTCTCTCTCTCTCTCTCTCTCTCTCTCTCTCTCTCTCTCTCTCTCTCTCTCTCTCTCTCTCTCTCTCTCTCTCTCTCTCTCTCTCTCTCTCTCTCTCTCTCTCTCTCTCTCTCTCTCTCTCTCTCTCTCTCTCTCTCTCTCTCTCTCACATACTGAGGAACCCCTTATTTTTCACGATGATCAAATACCATTACACAATATCAATCAATCAATGCCCGTCACTCCTGTCAGGGTATGGGCCAACAATATCAATCCAAGCATAAAAAAATAGACTTTCAGTGAATAATGAAATTATATCTCAAAAACTGAGCTGTAGGGCAATTTCATATGAATAATTCAGCTGTCATTCATGAACAAATTCCCGCTCTCCACAGGAAGCCGTCAGGATGTTGATTTTTGTTATGTTACATGATGTTATATGAAGTCTTATATCGCGCGCGTATCTCCAGACTTGGACTCAAGGCGCAGGGATCTATTTATGCCGTGTGAGATGGAATTTTTTACACAATACATCACGCATTCACATCGACCAGCAGATCGCAGCCATTTCAGCGCATATCCTACTTTTCACGGCCTATTATTCCAAGTCACATGGGTATTTTGGTGGACATTTTTTATCTATGCCTATACAATTTTGCCAGGAAAGACCCTTTTGTCAATCGTGGGATCTTTAACGTGCACACCCCAAATGTAGTGTACACGAAGGGACCTCGGTTTTTCGTCTCATCCGAAAGACTAGCACTTGAACCCACCACCTAGGTTAGGAAAGGGGGGAGAAAATTGCTAACGCCCTGACCCAGGGTCGAACTCGCAACCTCTCGCTTCCGAGCGCAAGTGCGTTACCACTCGGCCACCCAGTCCTTATGGTATGTGTCAAAGTGGAGGGGTGGCGATATCCTGTGTACAGCCTGGGCACATCTGACATGGGAAGGGTTGTGCCTTCAAAGACAAACGGGCTTGAACAAAAGAATGTTCCCCAGACTAGCAATAGCAAACAAACGGTATTCATTGCACAAAATTAAAATGAGATTCATTTTTTTCATTTTCATCGTGATACTGTATTCAACTGTAATGTGACAACTGTGTGCCTGTTATTGCACTTTATCTTCAACTTGTCAACTAAAAGTAGTGTTATATTAAATACAAAGCAAATGTAAACCGAACTACTTTGATCAGCAAACTTTAGTAACTAAAAAAGTCAATACTGTACTTTGCAAAATCACTTCACCAAGGAAGATTATAGTATCCAACATATAAATCAGATTAAAATGCTGTACTTTTCTGATCTAATTTAAACATGAATGGCTGAGCAACAAAATCCCTGCTTCGGAAATGACCAGCTAAAAAAATGTGTTAGGTCATAAAACCATCAGTTATGTGAAATAAAACCAAAACGAAGGATAAAAGAAATTAGTTAAGGCAAGTGATGGAGAAGACTTGCTGTTAGCGTTACTAACAAGCACCATTCAAATATCCCTCCTCATATTCACAAATGTGGGAAATGAGAAAGACACAAGTACACATCTCTTTGCAAGTTACATGCTGCAAATTCCATATCATGAGAGTCGCTTACATTATCACAGATCTTTGATATGGCTCACCATACAACCCACAAATAACCGTTTCACACATGTCAAGTACATCATACAATTGTTCTAAACATTACAGCAAAAACACTGCTCTTCAGACTTGGCTCATTCATACACGTTTCCAGGCGCAACTTTTCTGAATAGTGCATTCATCCCTAATCAAGTTGCAGAATTCACACACACACACTTCTGTAATGTCGCACTGAAGATTTGCTTGCCTGTGGGATATCTGGCATCTGTCTTTAAAGCTGGGCTTTTTTGGGTATCAAAACACCTTGCTCTCCTGCTGTTCAGTTGGGCTTCTGCCTAAGGCTCAGGACATCTTTGTTGTTGCTCTTACTCTGTTATAGTTTTAAAACACTCCTCATATTCACAAATGTGGTCAATGACAACAAAGCAAACAAACAGCTCTTAAATACCACAAAATCCACACAATGTTTTGACAACTGGACAGTGCAGATATGTAATCATAGTTCATACTGCTCTGTGATGCACATGTCTGCTGAAAAAAAACATGTTCCCTGTAGTTCCTTGTTCCATTTTTTTCCCTGCTAGTTTCTATCTAGCCTTCGCGTCGATTTTTCTCTTTAAGGTAGTTCACTGGACCCGTTAAATATAAATTGGTTTCTCCCAAAAGTTGGTTATTTTTTAAGTTCGATCTGTCTGCTATGCATTCAGCATAAAAAAAATATAGGGTAGTGGGTTCGTTTCGGAGCTATGAGTCTCGGAAGACAGTGCCCGTTTTGAATTTTTGACCGAAAAATCGAAAAATGGGTATGTTTTGAAAACGGCCAATTACACAAACATCTGCATAGGAATAGTCATTTAAAAAATATCACCAAAAGCAGCAATGGGCAGGTAACGAAGTGCACTGGTAAACGAAAATGTTGCGCATACTCAAACTTTGTGACGTCACGTCTTTTGCCAGAGTTTATTTTAAATTTGTTCCTCATGTTGAGGTATTTTATTGCTGGTAGCCTGGAAATAAATTACGATTTGATGAGATGGGTTGTAAACGCAAGAGCGATCAAAACGGCATTAAAAAAACCAAAAAAAACGACAGGTTGGTAGTGTTTTTAGGGGGGGTTCACTCCCTTGATTAACCCCACCCTTTGCACTATTACTGTCCAGTGTGCCTCAGAAAAATATGTGTCACGATAATGTAAAGGGCTGTTGTCCGATCATTTGTCTCAGATATATGAGCCAACTAAATTATGTTTTTAAAAACCACTGTTACATATGACCTCTGTTGAAAGTCAAAGGTCACCGCAACTTTGAAAGGCCACAAGTCCGATTCAAATGTAATAAAAACGCCAATCAAAAGGTGGAGGTCACTTGTTTGATACAAGTGTAATAATAAAAATTAATAATCAAGGCTTGGTTTATAATTTTGCTTAATAGTGCGTACTGTTATTTGTTACGGTTTGAAGGCTGGGACTTTTTGAGGGTGGAATTAAAGCAATTTTTCGCCTTATGGGCCCCTTATGCCTCGAAGGACTTCAATTATTGTATTATCTGCTGCCAGCGTACAGTAGAAAGAGGGCTGCATACACAAGACACTTGTTCTTAATACTACTGGCTGTTATTCTAGTTCAAACACCGGTTTTAACATGTGGTATTCTGATGCAATCACGCTGTGAGCATCACGGGTTGGGAGACACTCTCTTACTTGCTACCGGAGCTTCAATGTTAGCTTTGGTGATTATTACGATGTCACTGGCAAAGAGAACGGCTTTGTACCGATTTCATTAGATGCCCACGTGTTTTTGACCTCGTGGTTGGGAGGCGTGTCGCATTGTTTTTATTTCTGGCGGTGTCGTCATTTTCTGACGTCATTCACTTACGCTGCCTGAAAAATGTGACGTTTGTTCTATTCACGTCATTCGAATGTTCGACGTGTTCTTCTTCTTCTTCTTCATCTTCTGCGTTCCCTGTTCGATGTGTTCGAATTCCCAGCCTGCCAGGAAAAAATGGCGACACAACTCAGTGGCTTCCCTTTGTGTATGAAGAGTAATGTCCCTGTCTCCATTTGACCTGCCTTAAGTCTTTTCGTTTTCAGGTTCCTCCAAGGTATTGTTCTCTGATGTGTGAGATTAGCTGAGCCAACAACTTGAATTTGTTCTCCAAAGTCAGGCTTTCGTCTTTCAGTTGGTTCTGGAGTTCCAGGCTTCTTTTGTACAAGTCCTTCACCTGTTGCTGTTCTTCTCCTTTCTTTAGCCTGGAAACAAATGAAGACAACAATCAAACTTGTATTCAAACTGAGATGCAAAAGTGCAATGGTTCTGCGAAAAGTGCTCATGCTGTTGTCCTTGAATGATTGAATTCCACTGGTGTAATTGGTGTTGGTAGTGTGAAGGAAATCACGAATAACACTAACAGGCAAAGTTTGATAGTGATATCCTCCACGCTTTTAGAGCGCTAACCAGAGATAATAGAGTGACGTAGTGAAGTGTGGTTTCACGGATTGTAAATTCAACTCACGGACCGAGAGAGTTGACTTTGTAAATCGCAACGAAGATATCGTTACACTTAACCACTGTCCAGCGACAGGGAGGGGTTGTCACGGGAATCGACCGGGAGAAAGGAAGCCCGAGCAGAGCACTTTAACAGGTAAATGGAATAAGCATTTGAATATTGTTAATGTTTATCGCATAAGTCGAATCAACTAACACTGTAACTTTAAACATAGCAGACAGATATCTAAGACAAGATGTCCGCTATTTATGTTGTGCAGTGCGTCGTGTAACCGGTCATAAAGGAAAATAGCGGCCAGATGACAGAATGAAGGATCTGAGGAGCCGCCGGAATATTACGCCTTTAGACTCGCATAGCTGAGATTCGACGGGATTTCTAGAAGCTAGTGCACGGTTATGTTTGTCCGTAGAGTTAGACCATAGAGGTCACAGGGCGGTAGAAACTGAGTAGACCGAGGTCACCAGTAGCAGGAATTAGTAGTAAAATACACTTCCTAGTGAACAGCAATAGAAGCTGTGTAATTCTGCGTATGACCAGAATTAAAATATGTCTACAATATCTTAACTACTTAAGAGATACGGAATACTTAGTAGACAGAGCAGACAGTGTTTTAAGTCTGCCGTAGTAGAAACTATAACTGGTTTTTGTTGACTACACACGAGCCGTGAGTAGATACTTGTAAACTAGATATCGTGTGCCTGTGAGTCCACGGACTGTTTTTGTAGTTTTATACCTCAGTAAAGGATAGAGAGTTTTGTCATTGCAAATGTGTACGAGATTGTCATCTCGAGTGTTTTTTTGCCTACCAAAACTGTGAGTACTGGATTTTTGAGTACCTAACCTTTATGTTCATGATTGTGTGTATTTGTGTGTATGCTGTCATACCTGTATAATACAGTGGAGGGAACCTACATTTGGAGTTGTGTTTGTTTCTTTATGATAGCGTACTAGCGCATTTGCATTCATTCACAGGTAGCACTGAGACTGCTACACTTATAAGTCTTGAAAGTTGTAAAATGAACAACCCCTAACGTTGCTTGAGACATACCCCAACCCTTAGGCCGCGAACAGCACTTTAACATTTCTGAGAGAGTGAATCCCACATGTGCAAGCAACCGGATGTCAGGTCTCCCCAGACTTTTTTCAGTATGCGCGCCCAATACGGATTGTTATCTTTGTTAGATCATTCGGGTGCGACCGACCTAACCAACCAAGCTAGACAATTGTAAGGCGTTTTTTTGTTTGTTAGATCATTCCCATTGCGACCGACCTAACCCCCAAAGCTAGACAATTGAAAGGCTTTCTTCTTTTAGATCATTCGGGTGCGACCGACCTAACCCCCCCAGGTTATAGTATACAGCAGTCCCTCTCATGAACGGACACCCTTGGGCCCTAGCAAAACTGTCCGTACATTGCAGGTGTCCGGTCACGGGAGGGGTGACCACACCACCCCCTCCCCCGGGCCATACACTCGACTCGCACAGAGACACACAAACAACAGGATTGAGTCTATGCTAATCACTTCTTGTGGCTACTAAACAATAACAATAAACTCCTAATAGTTCTTTAAACGTTTTGTAAAAAGGATTTGTTTGAAAAGTGTTGAAAAGAAGAGATAAAATAAATCCTCAAGGCAGTGAACACACTCACCATGCGCTGACATACGAAAGCAGCCACACAAACACAGTACAGAGGAGCGTGTGCAGATGCTTTGCAAGAATAAGCTTGAAAACCAGTTTGAATAAATAGCAGCAGATAGAGCTGCATGTCATAATCATGTAATTTATTTTTTTCTTGTCTGGCTTTATTGACTGCATGCCGATCATGTGGCATGGCAGTGACTTTTCACTCTTCAGTCGGAAATACACTGTACATAACACAGCTCCCACTCTCCCTCACTAATGCCTACCCCAAGCCGTGACAACTGATGCTTGGAAATTTTGTGGAAGAGTACACCTCTCTATTTCTCTACAATGCTCTTCCTGCTGACATGCAGTGACACCGGACACCCCACAGAGTTTAGCCAGCTAACCCTCCACCCCCCCTCCACCCCCACTTCCTCTCTCTCACTCCCTCCAGCCATGTACTGTTGGGGGCTGTGGCCAGAGAGGTGTCAGCTAATTGAGGCCAGCTGCACTGTTCACTCAGAGCAAAACCAGTTGACTGTGTCGTAACTTTTGACAAGGCAAGACAACTGAAGGGTTCATAGATTAGGCAACCGACTCACTGGTCAAGGCTGAGGGGAAACAAGAGTATCTTGTCAATGAAAGAGGTTACACACAGACACACGATGCTGAGAACTGTGGCCGGTTTTTCACTCACTTTCGCTCAGGACCTTCATCGACTGTGGTTTCTGTTGTTTACGTCCAACAGACAAGAATAAAGAGCTCAGTGCAGTTTCATGTTGGCATCTTCGCATGTACTCTTCACTCCTGACCAAAACTACCCCACCTCCTGATGGGTACATGTGCACTCAAGTTATCAGTGACTGTCATCACGCCATTGCGGCTGTGCCGTCTTCGTACCAAGAGCCAGACTGCTCTGTTATCGATTTTGTTGTGGTGAAAATTTGACGATGGTCTGTCCGTACATTGGAGGTATGACCTGCTGTTGGGACCGAAAATGAGTGTCCGCGTCCACGTTTTGCAGGTGTCCGTTTAAGGGGGGGCAAATATAGAAGGAAAACACTCCGTGCCGAGCAAATGTGTCCGTACATGTCAGGTGTCCGCTCACGCCGGGGGCCGTACATTGCAGGGACTGCTGTAGTACCGTATTTTCCAGGTCATAAGGCGCGACTTTTTTCCTTGAGTTTGACCCCTACGCCTGGAATAACGAAGCGCCTAATCCGTGTATGAAATACGAAAAAAGGGAAAAAAATTGGGAAAAAATCATGGGGAACAAAACGTGACAAGAACTCGATCACCTCCATCTCGAATGCCGGTAGTCGTATTTTTAAATTCCGTGAGCACTTGTTTACACAACTCACACTGATCGTCACATTTCTCGGCAGTTTGATTTCATGACACACCCTCACACAGTCACACAGCAACCATGCCGAAGACGAAGCGACTTGCTAATGATGCAGAACACAAGTTGAAAGCGATCGAACTTGCTGAGGGAAAAGGAAATCGGAAAGCAGCATTGGAGCTTGGGATTAATGAATCCATGGTTCGAAATGGAGAAAAGAAAGGACGGAGCTTGGAGCTTGTGACCGGCATTTTCCATCTTTCCATTTTCATTCTTCGACCGTTTGTTACCGGTATACTTTTTCAATTTTGGTGCGCCCTATCGGCCCCCTGCGCCCAATGGGTGACTGGATTAAAATTTTGTTTAAAAAGAAGGGGGTGCGCCTTAAGTAGCGCCTTGTAACCCGGAAAATACGGTATGTGCAATTACGAGAAAGTGTTACATGTAATTCCTTCATCCCACAACACCTGCAATGCTAAAGTAACTCTCTCTCTCTAAAGCTTACTTACAGTTTTGCTCTTTTGAGCAGTTGCCTCAGCACGATCAGCATTGGTCTCACAAGGTACTCCAGCAGGGTGCTGGGCTCCCGACATTCTGCGTTCAATTTCTCCTTGTCGTTGTCAGGGAAACCAGATGATGCCGCTTCCATCAAGGGTCGCTCACAGTCAACTATCATAGACAGCATTGTGTCTAATACTGCAGGGTTGTCTTCACCACCTGAAAATAGCAAGCATAATAAATCTACTTTGAAGATGGAGTAGAACATTCTCACTAATTTGTTGTGATGAAGTCAAGGACGTTGCATTTGGCTATGTCTGAATCAGAATTCTAGCGATTTGATAAATACATATATTCCAGGGCCGGACCAAGTTCGTTTGAGGGGGGGGGGGGGGGGGGGGTTCCAACTGAAGGCAGGGGTCCAGGGGCCGCTGAGGCCCCGGTGGGGTTCCGGGGCAACGCCCCGCTGGGAGGTCTGGGGGGCAAAGCCTCCCAGAAGCCGAGAAAATTTTGCATTTGTGAGGTCATTTTTTGGTCTTTTCTTGCAACTGAGAATCAAAATTACACATTTTCAACAGTAACAAAACACGCGGAAGTGGGAAAGGTATAGGGGTGAGCACTCAATGATCTCACAGTGTGCAGTACAGTCCCTTTCCGAAACATCGGTTCCCCGATAGCGCAAATGATATCTTGTTGCAATCGGTTCTCTGATACTATTAATACTAGTGATAGTTAGCTGCATTATTTTAGTTATTCATGAGTGGGTGGGTGGAGGGGATGGGCTAGTTCTAACTATGCATTAGATTATAAAATTGTATTCTGTGTAGACCCTTCCACCAGCATCTTAGACCACTCTTTGTACATTTTCTTTTAATAGATGATTGTCATTTGTTTTACCTCATGTCTGCCCTGCGTGTGATGGTGTGATCGTGACTGCTGTAGTGTGGGCGCGTGTGTGTTGGTGTGTATGTCAGTGTATGTGTGGGCGTGTGTGTGTCAGTGGGTGTGTGTGTGTGCGTGATTTTATCAACACTACGCGAAATTCCTTGTGCTTTAAATGTTTTTTGATGTCACTTGGCTCAATAAATACTGTATTCTGTATTCTGTATTCTGTATTCAGTGTAGCGTGTGACTTGACTTGTGGCCTATGATGATGGACTTATAACTGGGAGGGCAGGCCGTTGTCGACTTGATGTTGTTCATAATTTGAAATAGTTTTAGAAGACCAAATAAACTAAGGGAGTTGGGGGAAGAGCTTAAAAAGTCCACATATTTTTTTTCTTCTTTTCTCTGAGAGGTACATCGGATGACCAGGGGGGGGGGGGGGGGGGGTTCCGGAACCCAGGAACCCCCCCCCCCCCCCCCCCCCCCCCCTCCCCCCCCCAGATCCAGCCCTGTATTCTGAAAGTGTGTGTCAGAAGATAAAAGATTTTCCAATGCCACACACACACTTTCTTGCCTGCATAAGAACCATGTAGATGCCACCGTCTTTGCATTTCTGTTCACGGACTAAAAATATTCTGTACAATTAGATATCTTCAGCACTTACTGTTGTAGTGACTGTTGTGAAAGGCCAGCCTCTTGCACTGCAACTGGAGAAACTTGTAATGTTTCCCAGCCTGCAGAAACAACTCTGCAGCTCGTTTGAAATTGCCCTCTGTCTGTGCAAACACTTTCTGCTGCCTCGCTGGGGTTGTCTGAAAACAATGGACACAAATTATTTAAAGTATATGATACATATCTGAAGAATGGGGAAAAATTATCAATCCAAGACAAATGTGCAAATCACTGATCTTACTGCCCTTTCACAAAATGTGCAGTGCTGGAGTTGTCCAAAAATAGGAGTCTTGGGTCTTTCGAAATAACAAGAATGGGGAAAAATTATCAATCCAAGACAAATGTGCAAATCACTGATCTTACTGCCCTTTCACAAAATGTGCAGTGCTGGAGTTGTCCAAAAATAGGAGTCTTGGGTCTTTCGAAATAACAAGAGGGGGGTATAAATCAGACATGGGATTCTTCCGTAAATTTACGGAATTCCGTAAATTTTTAGGCTCCAGGGATCATTCTTGAGATTCGTGCAAATCCGCTGAGAAAATGTTGGGGTATATGTAGGTATAGACCCAAGTTTTTCGGCCGGTCCGCTGATCGCGACGCTCCATTCCATACTATTCTTGAACGGTTGGTTCCTAAAACGGTCAGACTGTTGCTGGTCGATCCGTATGGGAACGCGCTCTTTGTCTCCTACAGTCACCGTTTCAACGTAGCTATCGGGGATTCAGTACAGGCAAATCCAGCTAACTCACAAACGGTTAAGTCAAAAATTCGCTTAGCACACAAAGAAATTCTGGTCCGGAATTATCCCTCTTTATCTATGTGTACAAAGTACCCTGAGCTCGAAATGGGATTTCTCTTACGTAAGTCGAAAGACGGATAGCACACAACAGAAAGTCAGTCCCAAAGACAAAGTTTACTCTATATTTACTACAGCAACTCGAAACACGAAACTTGGCGTCTCACACTAGCGCATTGTGTAACCTTATTCCCTTCTTCTCTACACGGACGCCACACCGACTGGTCAGTCGGCACGCAATAAAGTATGAACTGAAGTTAGGAGGGGGCGAGGAGTAAGGAGGGGGCGAGGAGTAAGGAGAATTATCCAACTCCAAGAAAACATTCTGAAAAAGGTGGGGAAGTGGTGACAAGGCAGTGAACGCACTCACCATGCACTGACATCATACGAAAGCAGCCACACAAACACAGCACAGAGGCAGAGGCAGGTGTGCAGATGCTTTGTGAGAATAAGCGTTGAAAACCAGTTTGATTAAAAAAAAAAACAGCAGATAGAGCCGCATGTCATAATCATTCTTCTTGTCTGGCTTTATTGACTGCATGCCGATCTTGTGGCAGTGACTTTTCACTCTTCAGTCGGACTGTACACAAACCGCTCTCACTCTCCCTCACTGACTACCCTAAGCCCTGACAACTGATCCTTGGAAATTGTTTGGAAGAGTACACCTCTCTATTTCTCTCCAATGCTCTTCCTGCTGACTTCAGTGACACCGGACACCCCACTGAGTTTAGCCAGCTACCCCCCCCCCCCCCCCCTCTCTCTCTCTCTCTCTCTCTCCCCCCAGCCATGTACTGTTTGGTGCAGTGGCCAGAGAGGTGTCACCGGCTAATTGAGGCCAGCTGCACTGTTCACTCAGAGCAAAACTAGTTGACTGTGTCTAACTTTTGACAAAGCAACACAACTGAAGGGTTCACAGATTAGGTAACCGACTCACTGGTCAAGGCTGCAGGGAAACAAGAGTATCTTGTCAATGAAAGAGGTTACACACAGATACGCGATGCTGAGAACGGTGGCCGATTTTTCACTCTCTTTCTCGGAGGGCCTTCATCATTGCAGGGACTGCTGTAAAGAAATGCTTGCTCAGAAACTAACTCTTTTTGCATTGAAACATGCACCAGAACTGGTGGACACCATGACAATGTCAAACATGAAATCGAAGCAGTTTGCTTGAGGAAACGGTCGTCAGCAACTCAAACTTCTCTGTTTTCTTTTTTTAAGAAAATCTGAGGTGACTTTCTTTGTGGCCCCGCCCCCTCCCTCTGTAAGGACCCCCCTCCATAAGGACCGATTTTTGTCAACATTTTCAAGGTCGCTAGAGAGGGGTTCCACTGTACTATGACCAAGTCGAAATTTCGGATAGCACACAATAACAATTCGGTCCCTTCAATTTCGTCTTATCCGGATTTGCCTGTATAAGCATACCGTATGAGAATGATTCGGCGCCATTTTTACATCGCTTCGAGCCACCTGCCAAAATGATGAGGAAGCTAAAGCGAGACGAAACCGTTCTAGCCCGGGAAATTGACCAGCAGAAGTACAAGAAATATCTCTGGAGATTCGACTGGCTCGATGAAGTTGTATCATTGAGCTGGAAAGACGAGAAAGGCCAGAAGACACAAGACATGAAACTGAAAGTTGGCGATGCTTTTGCTAAAATCAACTTGCCGGGAAAAGCTCAGTGCACTTTGTGCAACGATGTTATCAACTACGGCTCCAATGGAAAGACTGCCCTCAAAAGCCACTTGAAAAGCAACAAGCACCTGACTATCCTGAAAACCCAGTCGGGTAATCAGTCACTGGGGTCGTTTGGCACTGACAAGGTAAGAACATTGAAACCACACCGTCACACCCCGTCTCTCTCTCTCTCTCTCTCTCTCTCTCTCTCTGTCTATGTCTCTGTCTCTCTCTCTCTCTCTCTGTCTCTGTCTCTCTCTCTCTCTCTCTCTCTCTCTCTCTCTCTCTCTCCTCCTTATTTTGAGTCTTAGTGTAAAATTAATTTGAGAAACATGGGAAGGAAGAGAAAGGGGGGGGGGGGGGGCTATGATTAAGCTGAAATATGCATTTCAGGGCCATTTTTGTGTGTCTAAAAGACTAAAAACCTTCAGCTTCTGGGGGCTTCGCGTTGCCCCTGGACCCTACTGGGGGCCTTCTGCGGCCCCCAGACCCCCACCTTCTTTTTCCTTAATTATCACTTTTTCTGAGTCCCATGTCTGATAAATTCAAGCCAAGGCGTGAGCATATTGGTGATTGCAATGCATTTCCTTTAGTCAAACTTCCATTTTGCTAATAATGGCTCCAATAACCTGATCCCTTGAAACAAGAAACGAAAATGAAACAGCAATAAGATCCCTCTCAAAACGGGGAAAAAAGAGTCAATCACCATACTTGATAAGCAAGCTGAAGGCTACATGATCATGAATTCATCAAATCAAAGGAAGAGCGTTTGTTCTCTCTCTCTCTATCTCAATCTCTCTCATGTTCGCATTGCTTACTCTGTCATCCTGGAAAAATAAATTTCAGTTCTCTCTCTCTCTCTCTCTCTCTCTCTCTCTCTCTCTCTCTCTCTCTCTCTCTCTCTCTCTCTCTCTCTCTCTCTCTCTCTCTCTCTCTCTCTCTCTCTCATGTTCGCATTGCTTATGCTGTCACCCTCCAAAAATAAATTTCAGTTTCTTTATCTCTCTTTTTCTCTCTCTAACACACGCACACGCACACTCTCCATTGCTTACCTGTTCGCGATAAGAGGAGATATGCAGTTCCGCCAGGTTGTATTCGAGAGTGGCCATGCGGTCCTTGCAGCAGCGCCACAGGTCCTCCCCTGGCTCCACCGTCATCTGGTTGCACTTCTTTATTGCTTTGCGGTACAGCTCCGCTACCTCTTGGTGCACCTGCAATGAAGTGGCGGAAATTGTTGAAACAAATTCTAGACATGAGAGTTGTATCTACAGTGGAACACCCCTTTTTAAGACCTTGAACAATCTTAGAAAATCAGGTCCTTAAAAAGGAGGGAGTCTTTAAATGGGGGTAAATTTACAGAGGTTATGAACGGAAAGTCAAAAAAACCTGGTCTTGAAAGGGAGAAATCTTAAATTGGGCTTAAAAGGGAGGTTCCATCGTATCTGCAAAAGCCTCTTTTGGTTTCTTAAGATCTGAGCAGTAGCCTGTATGGCGAGTGAAGCGAGGAAGTAGTTTTTTTTTTTTTAACGAATTCTCGCCGCGAACGCTAGGATTTGGCGAGAGCAGACTAGCATGCCTTGGAGGTGCTCGTTGCTTGAAAATGGTGGCTGCACAGCTTACAATCCGATTGGCTGTTCATCACTGTTTACCGACAAGTGCCAATGACTTGTTTGGTATCAACTAATCCTGTTTAATTCTTACTGAGATAGCCCCAAAATAGTTTCACTTGCATTGCGAGAGGCAGGCTAGCGGCAAGCAATTCTTGCCTCCACGAAACGGGTGTCTAATCTCTGCTGACAGTTTGCTCAGTTTTGATCACCATGCTTAGTAAGCTCAGCAGTTACATCATGGCTACTTGCTTGGCTCCATAATAAAATCCACGTCGACAAAAGCAACAACAGGACCACTGCATTATAAAATGCCATACTTTCGTTCTGTGCTGGCACTCAAGTGATTATTACTTAAAAGAATGACCAATGTGGAGCCTCAGATTAATTTCTGTTCACTTGCCACAGGTATTTTGGCTTTAGCCACCATCAGTAGACAATTGATTTTTCAGTCACATGACATTTGATATTCAGTCACATTCAAGATCAACTTTACAAGTGTATGATGAAATCCACTTTTTAACCTGTTTGTTGCCAGCAAATATTCATATAAACAAAGTATTCCCTGTATTTATCTTAACTGACAACTTACAATGAGCCCTTAATGTATAAATGAATACACCATGCACACACATTGTTCGTTTGTTGCTGTAACGTTCTTCTTTGTTGTACATTGAACTGTTAGTTGCCCCTTAAAGCAATTTAACACTTTCTACCCCACCTATGTTGACCAAGGTTTTTTTTAGCCGAGACCAGCTGTACTGCATCAGGTCACTCAGAATTGTAGTAGCTGTGTAGAAACTGTGTATCAACACGCTGGAATGCAGGCGTTAGATCGACGTTACAGGAAGCGACTGAAGCTAACAGTCTGAGCGAATATATCCGTACCAGGTTAGATAGAGCCATTATGAGTGGGTACGGATATATCCGTACCTGGGAGACAATGAGTTAAGTGTGAGTGAAAGGGTTAAGACTTTCAATAAGTACACATACTCAACAGTCATGTGTGGTGCTTACCTTGGACATATCTGCAGCTGATCTTGGTGGGTACTGCTGTAGGTACATCCCCAGGGTGAGGTAGGTGGACGAGAAGTCCCACAGAATGTTGTTACGCAGCTGTTTGAAGGCCAGGCTGCTGTTCAAGCACTGTAAAGCCTTCCGATAGCACTCAAATGCCTGCAACAAGAGTCTTCATCACAGACTGGTCAGCAAAGCTAAAGACACATCCCACTTCAAACCTCTTCCTAGGCTTTCTACTTGCAATGGCAATGTTGAGGTCAATTCCTGACTCGTGTTGCTGGTTTAAACTCCCATAGTTTGATCTCTCAAGAACCTCCCAGCTGCACATTCATCAGCATTTGTACACAAATACATGGACTTTTTTGTCATACAACTGCAAGGCTTATAGCTGCAAGGTTGACATCTTTATTAAAGCCTGGTCTTCTGAATAGAGATATAAACCAATTTCCTTTCACCACTGGAATACTGCAAAAGAACACAGCATTCAAAACTCACCCACCATGAGTATGCCTAACAATCAAAGAAGCAATAACCATGCAGTAACCAATCTAGGTCTGAGTGGGGGGCTGGTCTTCTGAACACAGATATGAACTAATTTTCTTTCACCACTGGAACACTGCAAAGGCTTCACACGAGGAACAAAAACACAGCATTCAAAACTCGCCCAACCTAACCATATGCCTCACAATCTGAGAAGCAATAACCAGTAACCAATCTAGGGTTAAGTCGCAGGTAACCAATCTAGGGTTGCATCAGGTGAGATGGGGGAGAAGAGGAGCGGGGAGGTAAGCGGAGAAGATGTATAAATGTGAGTACCTCTTCAAAATGATGCCGCTCAGGCCCAGAAAACTGCTGCTCGCTGGTTTCCATGGCTGAGATGTACGTTTGTGCTGCAATTTTGTGCAGCCGCACCATGTTGAGCAGGACGACGGCTTCGTTCTTGGTGTCCTTGGCCTTGCAAAAACCCTCCAAGCCCCGCTCAAAGTAGGACATGCTGTCCTTCCACACACTCTCCATGTCAGTGAACGTGGATCCTGAGTGACAAACACGCCAGCTGTCAGTTATGGTTGTTTTTCTCCAAATCAGTTCACAAGTTGTTTAGTTCAGAGTTTTGAATTCCAATAATAGTTGTACATGTATATATATATCAGTAAGCTAGCTCTCGCTCTCTCTTTCTCTCTCTCTGTTTCTATTCTCTTTGTCTTTCTTTTTTATTTAACTGCATCATTTTAGTTTCCTCTCACAGATAATTTCACTTTTGCATGCTCATGAGAGCCAAAGACACTGAAGGATAACTGTCATGTCGCATGCACAGTGAGGCTTCTTTCTAATCAAACCATTTGCTTTTATTGAGGCAAATTTTTCCACATGACATTATAGGCCAGTCACTAGCGAGGGGCTTGTCTGAAACATGTAGACAAGGAGCATGTTTGAAAGTTTGCCTCAATAAAAAGCAAGAGTATTCACTCTTTCACAATACATACAAACCCAACAGAGTTATTTCCGCAGTCTGTCAATCATAAGCAAGAGTCAGCATACCATTGTGCATGAAGCTCTCAGCCTGGGTCATGCAGGTCTTGCCCAGTTCGTTGCAGATGGCGCTGGTTTTCTTGGTCACATCCTGCATCAGGTCCTTGACCGCCTGTGTCTGGTCCTGGTGCCGGGCAAGGTCACGGATAGTGTCCAGGCAACGCAGGGCGATGCGCAGGTTCTCTGACCGGTTGGTGGTCCATTTGTACACCCACGACATCTCTGAAACAAGTTAGACATATCTACATAGAGTCGACTGAACGGGGCTCCAGAGGTGAGGCTCCAGAGGACATGAAAATTGGAAGTCAACACACTAGACTACTGTCTTCTGCTGGGGTTTCATCTCTACAACCCCTGAGCACCAAGCTCTTGGGACCCGCTGCCGAACTGCTGAAGAATGCGGACTTCATGGCAGCCACCGCGACCTGACGATATGACGGCCATAAATATCGAACGCAGAAGAAGAAATCTCTACAACCACGACATCTCTGGAAAAAAGATAGATATATGTACAGAAAGTCTACAGAGCGGGTCTCCAGAGAACACAACAATTCAAAGTCCTGACACTGGACATCTGATGGTGGTCCATGTGTACACATAAGCATAAAGGTCTGTGAAAATAGGCAGAAAGTTAGAAAGACGATGAAGTTAAGTGATGCGAGTCTTCCTGGTCTTTTACTTGCAAAATGTATGTCTGCTCATGTCATAGTACCCACAAAATCAAAACAGCAGATAACATAAAAATCACTCAAATCACTCACAAACGTAATGCACCCCCTTCTTTTGCCAGCAAATAATAACAACAAAGATCACAGCAGAATCCCGGCCACAACTATCCATTCCATTCTCTCTGTTTGTAGGGCAGTGTTGTTCCCAGGCCTTGATCTTCAGTCATTTACACATTCTCTTTTGATCTGACGCATTATTGTGACGCAATGTTCAGGCCGGTCAGTGATATGTCTGATAGTTTTGACACACAGTCACGGGTTGTCTTTTGTCCCAACAATTTTTTTGCGGCAGGACGTACATTTTGATAGACATATATTTAGAATCCAGGTCCAACTGACATGTAGTCTTCTGCGTCTGGGAACAACGCTGGTCCATGAACAAATTTCTCACCTGGAAAAGAGACAATGCTTTGTGCACTGTCCAGGATGAAGGTATCTTCCTCATTCATGTCGTCGAAGCCACGCTGGTGCTCATCAAACGCTACCCCAATGGCCAGGTGGTGACGCAGCTCTGATGTCGACAGCAGCAGCAGCATCAACAGATAACCATTGTCTGCTCTCTTACTGGGTTTAAGCGTACCCATAGCCTCTAGAAAAACAAGTAAAGAACACATTCAGAAACATTTGGGATTTACATACTTCAAAATTAAGCATTCCCAATCTCATTATTTCCGTAATGTGTGGCATATTTAAGTTTGTGATATTACTTAACCAGAAAAATGTTTAAAAAAAACACATGCACAAACATCTGAAATTTGGGATGTACTTCAGAAATGAGCATCTACACACTCACTCTTTCTGTAATGCATTGCATATTAGAACTTTTTACTACTTTTCCCAAAGAAACATTTTTCTTCCTCTGTGTTAATGAGCCACAAACTACCAAGTACATTCACATTTCTTATGAGTTGACCTAACTAAGTGTATTTAAATTTCTTACACCACCACTAAGACCGTCATATTCTGTTTTCTGGGACATAGATATACTACCTATTGCTCTCCCTTTTGCATGCAATCTCCTTGTGATCCCCCTTTCTCTCAATGTTACAAACATGCTCAAAACCTGTGATGAGTTTGTTCCCACTTTTGGCTGCATGTACACCGTAAAAACAAAACAACAATATAACAACAAAGTTTTGCTCATTTTCTGTGAATCAAGAAACATACTGAACACAAATAACAGACATTCAAGATGGCGCTGGTGCATGGCAACACTGCTTAGAGGTATCTGTTTTTCAGACCTGGGAACCCCAGTTTTACACTTTGAGTATTCTCAAACAAACTTGGTGTATTTTCAGAAAAAAACCCAGCGTACTCCACACAGCATTTGAACATCCATGATTCAAACATGCTTCACATGAGTCCATCGCACCGTTAATTAACCGCTTACCAATACATTTAAAACAAATGCTTTCTTATGTCAGAAGCTTACCGAAACAGTGGACGGCATAGCGGATGTACTTCAAAGAACACCCGTACTGCTTGTTGGACAGGAACTCGGAGGCCAGCACGTAGTACGCCATGCATGCTTTCCTAAGCAGTAAGGCTTTGGTCAGCGTGTGCCAGGTCTCCAGGCGTGACTGCGCCCTCACTGCGTTGCGCTGAACCAACGTTCTGTTGTTGGCAGCAAGGTCTTTGGGTTGAATGGGTTCGTATTTGAGCGGTATGGCCTCACTGGCGTTGCACGTCAGTTGCTCTTCTACGATGCTGCTGGTGTGTTCAGCCTTGCTGGCCCTGACCTGAAGATCTCGCTCCAAGCAGCCGAGACCCTGTTAGTGTTAGAAAACGTAAACGTCATTAGAACGTGGGTGTTTGGAGAGCTTCTTGAACAGCCAACAGCCTAATGTGTACCACAAATGAAAGCAATGAGGTTGAATGTGTACAAGAAACAAGTTCTCACAGAAATTTGATATTTGTACATGTTTTAAATCAGATACACTATTTCACAAAAGATACCATTGATTAACTAGTACTGGTTTGAGAGCATTATTCTGCAAAATACCGAATGATGATAATGTTTTATGACATACACAATTGTCAGTCAAATTCAAGAAGGAGAAAACTACTGACATTGGTGGAACAAGGGTAGGCTGACATTAAAAGAAAAGGAGAAAAGAAAGAAAGTAGGAGCAGACACCTACAAGCTACATTTGAAACCCCCTCAGGGATGGCGAAATCTCAAAAATGTAAACTCGCCAGCTGGGCGAGTAACTTCAGGAAAGTCACTAGCCCGCCCGAAATTTTGCTGGCTCGGTACATACCACAGTTGCTGCATCTGTAGTGTTTATAACGCTTTGAAACTAGATAGTACAACCAAAAGGGTTGCAGTTGACCAGAATTTTCACTAGCCAGCCGGGCAGTTTCTACTAGCCCAGCAGAATTTTACTTGCCCCTGGCGACCAGACAGACGATTTGGCTGTCCCTGCCCCTTGTCAGACACCCCCTCCCCAATTTTAAGACTTTTCCCACCCTTTTTTCAAGAGCCTCTTTTTCAGATTTTCTGATCAGAAAAAAGAAAATTCACCTCCATTTTGAGACTTCTCTTTCAAGGACCAATTTTCTCAGATTTGTTTGAGGTCTTAAAAGAAATCTACAATGACAAGAAGCTCTTCAAAGCAGATTAAACACTAGACGCCACTCACCCTACGCAGAAACTGTAGCCCGTCCTGGCACCGTTCATCAGGAGTGCCTGTGATTCCTTCCAGACGGGCTCTGCGTACCGGGTGCAGGTTTCCTTTTGGGACGTTGAGAAGGTCCTTCACTGACACCGAGGTTTCCGCCCGCCGTCTCTCTTCTGCTTCTTCCACTTCCTCCTCCTCCTCCTCCTCAGAGCTCTGATAGAACAGGATTTATGTGAGTCTTAAAGGGACAGCACAGGAGTAACAAAATTGCTGAAGCAACGATTTGTCTTTTCTCTCAGATTACGGTATAAACAGTAAAAAGCTTTACACAACTTTCTCACAGATGCCTTCACATACCTTTAGTGTTGCCAAAATGTAATTAACATTTCCCGTGAACACGTTCTGGGGATCAAGGCTGTGTGCGGTTTGCCAAAATGGACCCACATACCATCTTTTACAATTTCCTTACGTAATCACACAAATTGTCTTGACATAAAGTACCCAAAACAGAAAGAATTCTCCCTCTCGCAGAGACTAATAGGCTTTTGACGTAATTAAGTCATGCGCGGGACCTGATGTGAACCTGGTCAAGGGCGACTCTAGCCTCATCGGTGGCAGTCCAACATTTTTATTTTTTTTAAATTGTAGTTTTCAGGGCCTAGCATTGGAAAAAGTGAGTTCAGCTTACAAAGGCAGGGGTCTGGGGGCCGCAGGAGGCCCCCAGTGGGGTTTTGAAGATTTTTTTAAGATTTCTTACCTAAAAGAAGATTGAGCAACTAAATTGTGCCTTCACCAACAAGCAAAACACAGACAGAAAACTGACAATCTTGTGTTATTTGGCCTAAAAGTGCCATTCCCACTTCCAGGAATACCTGGATTCTTTGTCACTGAATGGCTGACCACGTTCAACAATGTCGCTTCGAGACATTATTTCAAGTCTAGAGCCACAAAACACCGGCACAAAGCATGCTCGCGCGATGCCAGAGGAAGTGCGTGCTCAAGCAAACTGTCAAACCGATTGAGAATTGAACCGAACGGCGCACAAAACGAAAGCTGGGACTGTTTGGGTTTACCGTTTGGGAATAACAGGTTTTTGCATTTCGGCGTACACCAAATCGAGTTCCGCGTACTGGAGATGTTATTTCGGTGTAAAGTACGCCGAACGGCTTACAATGCTAGGCCCTGAGTTTTTTAATTCTTGCATGAAAGTCAATGAAACCTGGTATGTTTTCAAACGGATAGCTGCCTGAGACTTGACTGAAAGCCCTAGGGGCTCCGTACACCTGGACTTGACAGGTCCAGTAACTTTAAGCAGAAAGATTTAAAGGTCCTTGTCTACATTTTTATACAGAAATCGGCATTTGACCATTGAAATACTGAGTCTATTTCCTACAAATATCAAAAATACACCCCCCTTCGATCAGAAAGGACGAAGCCAGGGTAGCCGATTGAAAATTCATTATAGTAATTCAACGTAGTACATGTAGGATATCCTCATTTGGCAAATGCCGAGGGCAAAACTCCTCTCAAATACCATGCATTTTGTGCGTTTAAAAAAACCCAATCGTGGACAGCGCTCCAATACCCAGTGTCAAACTTTTGCTGTAATTGTGTGGGTGTGGCTGTCAGCATAGCGACATGAAATTAATTGGTCGATATTTATAGTCAAAGCACATGCTCTCTGCACATGGAAATCAAAACATTGGAAAAGTTACTAACATTTCTCAAAAACAAAAACTTTTTTTTACATATTTGTTTTTTTCTATACATTTTTCCCCATGGTACATTCATCATCTGACATAACTTTTTAGCAAAATCTAACCATAAGATCATTGAAAACAAGAAGGGCAAAGCCCATATGACTCACATGCTTGACCTTGACCTTTACATGACCTTGACCTTCAGGGTCAAGGTCAAATAACTAAACCTAGCAATGACATCATACACTAAGAACTGCTTTACACATTTTTCCTACCAAAATACATGTGACCTTGACCCAAGGTCAAGGTCATCCAAGGTCATGCAACACAAAGCTGTTAATTCAAGACATATGTGACCGGATCTGACAAAATGGTAGATAAGCCGCGGGAACCTCTTTTGAGATACATTGAATATACCAATGTAGGTCAATTATGGGAGAATTGGGTTATTGGCATTTGTGGATAGTTTTGACACTTCTACACACATATTTGCCTGTTTTTGGATGTCAGTGGCTTATAAATGCCTCCAAATCGATATTTAATCAACCTACCATGCTCTAAATAAAGACAAAGGACGCTATAATTGACCGACTTTTCAACAAGAATGACAGCATAATCCTTTACAGAACCCCATCATGTCGTATAGCGTTCGAAATGTCACTGTGTCTATTTTTAAACCAGCTTCTAGGTTAAATCATGTTGGCAAACTATGAAGTTTAAACCAGAGATCTGCTACAGTATCTCTGGTTTAACACGCAATTCTTTGGGTGTACACAAGAAAGAGGCTTATACCAATCAGAAGCCACTTTCAAAAACTTCCTTGGTAACAATGTCCGTTCTCGGCTGAAACAGCACTCATGATTGGTCGAAGCGGTCTTAAGGGGAAGTAATGCCTCTCTACCGCTTGTGTTCGTTGGCGATCTTAGATCTGCAAACATGGAGAAAAGATTAGCGTTTCTGCTAAATTCCTGCAAAGCAGGTAACATTTTCGAAGCGGAAGGAGAAGAATTAAAGTCTTTGATTGACGAGTACTTCCTCTCTGACGGGAATCAGTGTAGTGAGCGTCCAGAGGGCGATAGCGAGTCAAGCGATTGTGACAGTGAGAGCGACGATAACGAACGTCGAACTGAAAACCAGCTGCCTGACTTTGTTCTGGCCGAATCAGAATTTGACGATGTCGGAGAACTTGAAATCGAGGAACCCATTGTCCACATCAGTGGACCAGGCGGCGACGAGCAAATGGACGACTGCAATGGTGCACCGCCACCAGAGTTGCTACGAAAGCTGAGGCAGTTTTCATGTAACTGTAAACAGATCAAGGTAAGCTCTTACTCCTTACCCCTTTTCTATCATTTCTTCAGGTGTTGTTTTCCTCCATGTTTTGAATGACTGCACATGATTGTATGAATGGATGTGCTTTTCATTTTCGAAGAATGTGTGTGTGTGTGTGTGTGTGTGTGTGTGTGTGTGTGTGTGTGTGTGTGTCACAGTGTGTGTGTGTGTGTGTGTGTCACAGTGTGTGTGTGTGTACTGAAGGCAGCGTGTGTGTGCCTGTGCATGTGTGTGCGTGTTTGGCCATGTGTATAATTATGTGTGTGTGTGTGTGTATGTGTGTGGTGTGTGGTGCATGTGACTATACATGGGACGGTGAACCAATATTTTGTGTATGTATGCCATGATTGGTCTTTGCAGCGTTGTCTATTTTTTTTCTTTTTTGCTGGTTCTGTGTTTACCTTAACATAATGTGAGTTGTGTACACTACATTGGGTGTGCACGTTAAAGATCCCACGATTGACAAAAGGGTCTTTCCTGGCAAAATTGCTTAGGCACAGTTAATAATTGTCTACCTATACCCGTGTGACTTGGAATAATAGGCCGTGAAAGGTAAATATGCGCCGAAATGGCTGCAATCTACTGGCCGTATAAAATTTCATCTCACACGGCATCACTGCAGAGCGCCTAGAACTGTACCCACGGAATATGCGCGATATAAGACTCATTGATTGATTGATATTATGTAGTACTAATTGGGCGTCTGCTGGCTATGTTGTGATTATGTGTGTTCCGTACAATTGCGTGCTTGAATACGTATCTGTTGCTTGCTGTAGTCATGTTAGTAAAGCGCCTTGTAACCAAATCATGCTCGAAAGAATCTCCCACTCCTGTTATAGGGTGCAAAACTATTCCTGTCAGTCCTACATTTTTTTTAATTCATGTTTTAAGGTCACACCAGCTGCTGAAGATCCAAGACGGGGCTGTGTTACGCAGTTCACCACCGAGGAGATCATGGGCATCAATCTATCCATCAAGGACATGGATAGAGGTATGTCACAAGTCTTTGAATAAGTTTGATGTGAACATTAACCAACTACACCCTAGTCACACTCCCAGGGCATACATCTTCACATTAACAACACTTTTCCGTGAAAATAAAGTGATACACTTTCAGTTGTTCTCTTTATTATCTTAGTCTTACAAGTGATTTTTTAATAATAATGGCTTGTACCTACGCATAGTTGCCTAAAATATCCATACTATCAATTTGCTTCACATTTATACAGCCTTGTTGTAATTTTCAGATGCACTAGACATGCTGATTCTGGGGTTAATCAGCTCCTGCAGGCACACAGGGGACATGACCCAAACCAGCCGGTGCAAGGAACAGAGGGAGCGACAGAAGGGCAGATCCACGTACATGTACATGGGACGATTGGTGTGTGTGAAAACATTCCAGACTCTGCTTGGGTAAGCAAATTGTTGTTTGTCCCCTATGCTGTTCTGTATAGTGGAACTCGGGTACATTGGCCCCTTAGAAGAAGAAAAAAAAACCCTGATTTTCTGAAAATGTTTCCTTCGTGGTCCCTTCTGCAAATATCCCCTTTCCACCCAGATGAAGAAAGAAGATGGAAGTTTTCTGAAAGCTCACGACAGATTTTGTGTGCTAAGTGTGAAAATGTTGTACATTTCTTTTATCATTCTCTTTCTCGTTTGGTATATTTGGAAGAGTCGCCAAAGAGGGGTTCCAGTCCACTGTAGTGCACTTTCAAGTTACAAAGAAAGAACATCAATTTGGAGTTAGTGCCGTTATTGCCAGTGATTAGTTATCATCCCAAGAATAGGGAAGAATATTTTCCTGCATGTCTGTGTGCCCAGAGAGGGGAAGTATGGTGAAAGGAGGCAACCGTTCTTTTGGAGATTAGGCAAGGCGAAGGAGTATTAGGCCCCAACAAAAAAGTTGTATGTGTTTCTGGTAACATGGCTAAAAAAAAAATAGGGTAGGTACTAAGGTAGGTAGGGATTTTTTGTTTTGTTTTTGTTTTGTCAGGGTAGAAAATAACTATACAGTGACGCAAAGAGACTGGACTTACTATACAAAGAGAAAGACAACACATTACAAAACAAATGAGACAAAAGGGATGCGGGGTTATCACCCTTGTGTCGTCTGCCGTCTTTTACTTTCGTTTTGACGCTTTTTTTTCCTTTTCCTTTTTGACTCACATGCGAAGCAAAAGTGAGTCTATGTACTCACCCGAGTCGTCCGTCCGTCCGGAAAACTTTAACGTTGGATATTTCTTGGACACTATTCAGTCTATCAGTACCAAATTTGGCAAGATGGTGTATGATGACAAGGCCCCAAAAAACATACATAGCATCTTGACCTTGCTTCAAGGTCAAGGTCGCAGGGGCCATAAATGTTGCCTAAAAAACAGCTATTTTTCACATTTTTCACATTTTCTCTGAAGTTTTTGAGATTGAATACCTCACCTATATATGATATATAGGGCAAAGTAAGCCCCATCTTTTGATACCAGTTTGGTTTACCTTGCTTCAAGGTCAAGGTCACAGGAGCTCTTCAAAGTTGGATTGTATACATATTTTGAAGTGACCTTGACCCTGAACTATGGAAGATAACTGTTTCAAACTTAAAAATTATGTGGGGCACATGTTATAGTTTCATCATGAGACACATTTGGTCACATATGATCAAGGTCAAGGTCACTTTGACCCTTATGAAATGTGACCAAAATAAGGTAGTGAACCACTAAAAGTGACCATATCTCATGGTAGAAAGAGCCAATAAGCACCATTGTACTTCCTATGTCTTGAATTAACAGCTTTGTGTTGCATGACCTTGGATGACCTTGACCTTGGGTCAAGGTCACATGTATTTTGGTAGGAAAAATGCCCAACGAATGGTTGTGTGATGCGCCCGCAGCGTGTTGGCATACATACATGTGCTTGTCACATCCCGCTTTCAGCCTTCACCGCTGGCTAACCAAGCTGCTTGCAGCACCGGCGAAAAAGAGAGCAGCCTTGCGTAAGTCTCTCCCTGCCAGTAAGCCTCTCCACAACAAGTCCTATGCAAGCTTTAAAGCAACCCTCCACGAGGTGTTGGGTGGTAACTGGGGGCCTTATGTCCCCAGGCAGAATTGCAAGGGCGCGGAGGAGGTTTGGCCCCGAACATGCGGCAGTGCAGGCCCACCGGTGCGTGGACACGCCCTGGCGCCCATGAACCAAACCCCCAGGTATGGGTTACCTACAAAGACTCTACGTCCCAACGGCTGACCAGGCGGACGAGGAGAGTGTACTCCCAACGGCTGTGAAGGCGGAAGAGGACCCTTAGTCTCACATCCCAACGGTAAAACAGGCGGACGAGGAGCTCCCAACGGCTGTTTTAGCGGATGAAGATGCCCCATGTTTTTGCTGCTTTCACAAGCGCCGGGTTGGAAAGACTCGTCAGCCCTGATAGGCAGCTTTCCTAGGAGAAGGACACTCGGAAGTCAAACCCGGCCAGATGAGGGCCGATAACCGTGTGAGGAAACTTGTCTAGGACAAGGAAAAGTCCAAAATCACACCCACGAAGGCCTACCGAAGACGGAAGACACTGACCTTCAGGGTGAGGTGAGAACCGAGTGTCTACGCATCACCGACAAATATGGTTGTGTCTACATCATTGAAACGTGATGGTGTCGTCTCTGTGGGCAGCCAGGCAGAGACGGTGCCGGGCCCCCAGCCTCAAAGGGGCCCACCCTCAGCGACTGGTATCTCTGACCCCCATCATGTAGCTGGTACGGGGCAGAGTAAAGCGACCGGCTATAACCTCAAGATCTGTCAGTGGAATGCTGAGGGAGTCCGAGCCAAGAAGCTCGAGCTCCAAAACTTCCTCAAGAACCAAAACATCGATGTCTGCTGTATACAGGAGACTCATCTCAACCCAAATCATCGCTTCTCCATCAGAGGCTACGAGACCTTTAGAAGAGACCGAGATAATGGGCCAAAAGGAGGACTTCTCACCCTGGTAAAGAACACCCATCCAGCGGCGGAAATCTACTCTGCAGGCGAAGACACAGAAGTCCTTGGAATTAAACTTCTGCTAGAAAGCAAACCATTGTCCATTTTCAACATCTACTCCCCACCACCAAAACAGGTCCGACTCCAAGCTCTTCAGCCTGAAAGAGAAAGGTGGATAATTGTTGGAGATTTCAACAGCCACTCTCCCAGTTGGGGCTACCCGAATCTTGACCACAAAGGCGAAGAGGTGGAAGACTGGATTATCACCAATCAGATGGTGCTCATCAACCACCCTGATGACCCCCACACCTACTACTCCAGGGCGTGGCGAACAACAAGCTGCCCAGACCTTGCCATCGCAACGGACGATGTAGCCAAAGTCACGCGACGACAGGTGGAACAACAGCTAGGAGGAAGCGACCACAAACCTGTCACCCTCCACATTGAGCAAGACTCTAGGCCTTCCAGCAGAAAGCAGTGCCCAAGCTGGAACTACAAAAAAGCAAATTGGACAAACTTCCAAAGCAAAGCAGAAACAAACTGCAAAAATCTCAACTTCGGGCAACATCACCTAAACAGCAAAGTAGAGTTCTTCACTGCAGCCATCCTGAAAGCAGCAAAGGACTCAATACCTAGAGGCAGAAGGAAGACCTACACCCCTGGTTGGAACAACGAGCTCCAACAACTCCACAACACCGTCACCGAACTCAGAGAGAACATGGAACAGTCCCCTACAGACCAGAATACAGCCTCTCACAACAAAGCCAAAGCAGAATACACACGCCAGAAGCTTCAACAAACTCGCGCAGCATGGCATGAAAAAACCTCTTCCCTAAACCTGGAAAAAGACACAAACAGGCTGTGGAAGCTCACCAAGCTGCTGAACGAAGACAACCCAGAACGTCGGCAAACTGTCCTAGAGTCAGACGGGGAACTCCTCACACAAAAGAAAGCAGCCAACCACCTGGCACATCACTACCAACATGAGAGCAGTGTCAAGCTTCCACGAGAACGGACAAGACTGGCCAGAACACAAATACAGGAGCGGCAGAACCAGAGACCAACGGATAGATGCATGCAAGAAGCCATCAGCATGAATGAAATTGAAGCCGCCATCAAACAGCTTAAACCCAAAAAAGCACCCGGACCGGATGGTGTCACCAATGAAATGCTAAAACACCTCGGACCTCTTGCCAAAAGAACACTACTGAAACTCTTCAATGAGTCATGGAAAACCGGCAGTGTTCCAGCCATATGGAAGAAGGCAACCATCATCCCTATCCACAAGAAGGGAAAAGAAAAGAAGAACCCAAACAGCTACCGACCAATCAGTCTCCTCAGCTGCCTGGGCAAACTCTTGGAGAGAGTGATCAACAGAAGGCTCCTTTACTTTCTTGAAGACCGTAACATTCTGTCACCAACACAAACTGGATACAGAAGGCACAGAAGCACAGAAGACCAGCTAGCCCTCATTGCCCAAGACATAGAAAATGCGTTCCAGGAAAAGAAAAAAGTCGTCGCCGTGTTCTTTGACCTGACGAAGGCTTTTGACAAAGTGTGGAGAGAGGGCCTTCTGCTGAAGGTGCTTGAGAGCGGGGTTTCTGGAAGGATGTTCAGATGGATCCGGGGCTTCCTGCATGAACGATCAGCAAGAGTCAAGTTGGACGGACACTTGAGCCACAGTGTGAAGATGAGAGAAGGAGTTCCCCAGGGAGGCGTTGTATCACCAACTCTCTTTCTCCTGTACATCAACAACATCACCGCTGTTCTCCCCCGATATGTCTCCAACAGTCTGCACGGAGATGATCTTGCCATCTGGAGTGCAGCAGACCTGGCCACGTCTGCAACATGCAGGATCCAGACCGCTGTGCATGATGTACACCAGTGGACAGAAGATTGGGGTCTTCAGGTCAGCGAAGTCAAAACTCAGGCTACTGTGTTCTCTCTCTCCACCACCAAAGAGAAAGTCACCATCAAACTCGGCGACAGAACCCTGCCCCAAGTTGAGACTCCCACTTTTCTCGGGGTAAAACTGGATCCACGTCTCTCTTGGAAGCCCCAGATCGAAGACATGGAGAAAAGGGGGATCAAGAGGCTTGCCTTGATGAAGAAGCTCTCGGGAACACATTGGGGGGCCAACTCCAAGATACTGAAGACTGTGTACACAGGAACAGTTCGCCCAGTGCTGGAGTATGGGGCAAGTGCTTGGGCAACCGCAGCCAAGACGCACACCAACAAACTGGACCGGGTCCAAAACTTTGGCCTCAGGATAATCCTTGGGGCCATGAAATCTACTCCTATTGCCGCAATGGAAAAGACAGTTGGAGTTGAACCCCTTGAGAGCCGACAGCGAAGCAAGCTTCTTGCACATGCCGAAAAGATGAAGAGGCTACCAGACCACCCCCTGCATGACAAACTAAAAAGCCTGACAAAGAACAGGCTAAAACGGAAAAGCTTGAACCATCTTGTCAAGGAAGAGCAACGCATGCAGGCTGACATCTTGACGGCAAACATCGAACTGTGCGAGAAACTTGATCCAACCAACTGGCCCCCAAAAACCCTTAAAGCTGAAGTCAGAACCACCATCCCTGGCATTACTGTGAAGGGAGACCAGAGTGACGCTGTGCTGAAAGCTCTGACAATGGAAGAGATCGACAAGCGCTACCCTGCAGCTAGATGGACACACATCTTTACCGACGGATCAGCTGAAGACGCCACAAGAAACGGAGGATGTGGCGTATTCATCAAGAAACCAGGCCTGCCCCCAGTCTCGGTCTCAGCATCCGGAGGGAGATTGTGCTCCAACTACAAGGCTGAAGTTCTGGCACTCCACAAAGCCACAGAGACAGTCCTGCAGTGGGAAACCCGTCCCAAGAAAGCTGTCTTTCTTTCAGACTCTTTGTCAGCACTCCAGGCCTTGTGTTCGGGCAATCCAGACTCGACCATGGAACACCTGATGCAAAACATCAACACACTGGCCCAAACCACAGCGGTTGTCCTGCAGTGGATCCCTGCACACACGGGGATTGTGGGCAACGAAGTGGCGGATCGGCTGGCAAAGGAGGGCAGCAAAACTGAGCAGCAACCCTCTAATCTCACTTACAGTGAAGCCAGGACCCTAATCCGAAACAGGCAAAAATCCACCTTCAAAAAGAAAAACAATGGATATAATCCACACGAAGATGCCCTCCATCAGCTCACTCGTCACGAGCAGACCATTGTCTTCCGCCTCCGGACAGGCCACTGTGGACTAAACAGCCACCTAAAAAGGATCGGCATCAGACAGTCGGCCCTGTGCCATTGTGGAAAGGCGGACCAGACACCGGACCACTTCCTGCAGACCTGCCAACTCCACTGCAGTGAGAGGAAACATGTCTGGCCCACAGGGACATCGCTGCACACCAAGCTATGGGGCAGCACTCAGGACCTGGAAATGACAGCCCACTTCGTCAACATCACGGGCCAAAGAATCTAGACACAGCCATCGTCGAACGCTGAAGAAGAAGAAGAAGGTAGGAAAAATGTGTAAAGCAGTTCTTAGTGTATGTCATTGCTTGGTTTAGTTATTTGACCTTGACCCTGAAGGTCAAGGTCATGTAAAGGTCAAGGTCAAGCATGTGAGTCGTATGGGCTTTGTCCTTCTTGTTTTTACTAAATATGCAATAAAAAAAAAGTCTAGGGTTGGCGGGGAAAAAACTAGGTAGGGTCGGGTGACCAGAAACATACAACCTTTTTTTTTGGCCTTAGCAAACCTCTAAAATTCTTATATATTTTAAACAATAGTGCAAATAAGTGAGTTTAATTGAATTTGCTTTGTGCTTGTTTCAGGGTCAGTGCCAACAAACTACGGGCCCTTCAGGACCATTTTAAGGAGAATGGCTTAACACCTCGAAAGTTGAAATCTGGAGGGCGCAAAAGCAACACAAACTCTCTCAGCCTGGAGGACACACAGCGCGTGCTCAACTTCATAAAGCAGTATGCAGAGGACCATGCTGTCAGTCTGCCGGGCCGTGTCCCAGGTTTCAAGCGAGCCGACATACAGCTGCTACCCTCATCCGCCCCGAAGAGCCGTGTCTACAGGCACTATGCAGATATTGCAGCAAGGGCAGGTGAGAGCAGAGCAGCATAGACATCATCAATATATAAACAAATGGAGCAGTATGTTGGCTTGCAAAGTTTCATTTTTTTTATAAAATGTTGGTATGTTGGTACATGAACAATTTAATCAGGAATTTAAATCATGACCCCGTAATTTAAACTTCGAAAGAAGGGAAAACAATAAGGACACTGAATGAAAAACTCTCCTCCCCCACCCCCTCCCCCTACTCATCCCTTTCAAAATTACACCTATTAGTTTGTATGGCATCATTGCTTGTGTTCAAAAATAAATAATAATTACAGATTTATTTGTAATAACACTGCAGGGCACTGTGCATTCAATGTGTACGTGTTTTTTTTGTTAGTTTCTACATTTTTTGTATTTCTTCAAAACTAGATTCAATTAATTTTAGTCATAACATTTCAAAGATAGAATTACTACAAGTCACACCTTGCATTGTGTCTGGACAGAAATATGCATTACTTTTTGTTGACTTAAGCATTCCGACAGAGAACTACATGGGTTTTGGGCGTTCACAACCTGGACTTGGCTTTACATGAAGACTGTGATATGTGTTTCTTCTTCAGGACACCCCTGAGTTGTTTGCCGCATCAACATTATTCACCAGGCTGTGTCAGCTATGCATCATAATTCTTGACCAACTATTAGCGAAGGAAAGTGAGTGATCGTGTTTTGTGAAGATTGATATTAATTTGTTCCAGGACACCCTAAAGTTGTTGCCAAGACAACCTTCAACAGGCTGTGGCGTGAGCTCTGCCCATTCATCGTGGTATGCAGACCAATGACGGATTTGTGTTGGAGGTGCCAAAACAACAACACCAAGATATTTCGCAGTGCAAACCTGACCGACGAAGAGAAGGGTGAACTTATCCTGGAGCAACAGCGACACTTGAGTATAGTGGTTGCAGAGGGTCAATTCTACAAAGATGAAATAGCCCAGTGCAAGACGGCTGTCCAGGGGCTTGGATTGACCGCTCTCACGGAGACTGCCCCAAACTCACGCCCCATTGCTGTTCATTATAGCTTTGAGTTTGCGCAGCAGGTGCATCTTCCAAGTAACGCTGCACAACCGGGCCCAATGTATTTCCTGGTGCCGAGGAAATGTGCCATCTTCGGTGTCAACTGTGAGGCCATCCCTCAACAAGTCAACTTTCTTGTCGACGAAAGCGTCAACTGCAGTAAAGGGTCCACTGCTGTAATCAGCTACTTGCACTTCTTCTTCGAGAAATACGGACTAGGAGAGCAAGTGCTCAGTCTGCATTGTGACAACTGTTCAGGGCAGAACAAAAATAACTTTGTAATGTGGTACCTGATCTGGCGCGTCATGAAAGGCCTTCACACAGAGATCAATGTACACTTCATGCCAGCCGGGCATACAAAGTTTGCTCCCGACTGGGCCTTTGGCCTGCTAAAAAAGTGTTTCCGGCGATCCGAGGTGTCCTGCCTCGATGATTTGTGCGAGGTCGTGCGAGAGAGCACACCAGTGAGCCACGTTAACATTCCCCAGCTAGTCGGCAGGGAGGATGGCTCTTCTCTTGTCAACACCTACGACTGGCAGACCTTCCTCAAGCCAGCGTTCAAGCGCCTGCCTGGCATGCTGAAGTTTGCCCACTTCAGAATGTCACACCAGCACCCTGGCTGTGTCTTTGTGAAGATGTCTCTGGCTGAAGTTGAGGAGCAGCGAAACCTGCTGGTCAGCCGGGAAGCTTTCCGAGCCTTGGCAGACATGCCACTGATTCTGCCCACCCCCGGACTCTCGCGTGAGCGACAAACATACCTGTTCACCCAGATTCGTGAGTTTGTGCGCGAGGACAAGAGGGATGTGATGTGTCCACCCCCCAACTAACCTGCTTTCCATCTGCTTACTCATAGTATATGTGTTATATTGCAGTAAATTTTTGTGTACACTACATTGGCTACACACTGTGAGTGTGATGCTACCGGGACTTGGCAGTAAATGTTTTCAAGTTTAAGGATCACTGGACTGACATTTTAAATAATGGAACTAGCTTGACTTCAGATCTGTGCAATCATGAAGTTCATTGTGTGTATTATTTAAACTGACTTGTGAATCAGGATTATTGTGACTCTTTGCTTTCAAACCTGTTGTCCGAGGAGGAATCATTTGTGTGTAGTTGAAGGATAACGGTAAGGAATAGCAAAGCAAAATGCTGATACAAAAATTATTAGATTATAAACTTACCTCTGTTCAAAGTATTTGCCAGTACATTCGTCTGTTCGACCCGGTTCTCTGACAGTTACAGCTGTTGCCTTCAAGACTCAAAGCTGCTCTCTCTCTCTCTCTCTCTCTCTCTCTCTCTCTCTCTCTCTCTCTCTCTCTCTCTCTCTCTCTCTCTCTCTCTCTCTCTCCAGATTCGTTTGAAATATTCATGTTTTTGTGTGATTGCATGCGCCTTTCTTTGATTGGCTTGTAGCGGACCGCTGGAACTGACCGATGCGGCGGACAGTGCCCCGCACAGAGCTTAGCTTAGCGTCATTACGCAAGATTCCAGCAAGCTGAAAGGTCAAGTTTTTGTATTTGGTGAACATTTTTCCGCCACCCACCCCTCCTCCATTTTATCAATGAAGGCATTCATTTTGTAACTTGGTGGCGCTGGAGCTTTGTTTCATGTCGCTGGTTGATGTCCATTGTAATAGTCAAGAGAGATAATTTGTATGTTCGGATCAGTTTCCTGCTCTACATTTCGCTGTTGTTGTTTTTCTTGCATGCCATGCCAGGGTGAGCTGACACCACCGTTTGAGCTTCGGTGCAGTACCGTCATTGATTGGTCTGGAACCGAAGCTTTAGCTTTAGTCCACAGATCGCATCGGTCCACAGCCTACTTCCTTTCGCCCTGAGTGGTTTGGGTTGAGTAGCCCGCGACCGTGGCATCTGGCATTTTTGTTCTCGGGTAGACTTACTAACCTGGTTGACCCTTAGCCCGTCGCGATATAACCTTCGTGGTTGAAAACAACGTTAAACACCAAATAAAGAAAAAGGGTCGGGTCGAGGGAAGTAATCCCCTGGCTCATTCTACTACTGTTATCAGTTTCTGTATTTCGGCTTGGTTTCTTTCTGTGCATGACCCGCAGAATGCCCCCTTTGTTTCACCCAACAGTAGGGCAGGGGAGACAATCAGTCAGCTGCCCTGCTGGCCATTTAACGCGAAACTGTTTTTTTGTTTTGTTTTTTGTTTTGGTAAATTGATGTTTAATTTGCTATGTTTGATCCCTTCGTTTGACCCAACAGAAGGGCAGGAGAGACAACCAGTCAGCAGTGCCTGGCCGGGCTATCTGATACTAAACTTTTTTGTTGTTGTAAATATGTATTTGGCCCCTTTGTTTGACCCAACAGAAGGGCAGGGGGACAATCGGCCAGCAGTGCCCTGCTGTGCTATAATTTGATGCTAAACTTTTTCATGTTTTTTGTAAAATTTATATGTTTTGGAAAATTGATTTTGAAATTGCTATGATTTTTTACCAAAAGTTAAAATCATAAAAAGCTTTAATTCAATAACATTTCACTTTACGTGGACTTAACTGCAAACAGCTGGTGTGGACAATTAATTTGTGGGAGTGACTGATAAGAATGAAACGAGCGGATGAGTGCGTGTTCAGTACAGCTCTGATTCAGCTGTAATTCAGTTTGTTAGCACATGCACTTACACAAAAGAACTTCTCGCCACGTGAGCGTGGCGAGGGGCAGTTAATGAGATTGATGTATCGTTCATATTTAAGTTCACTCAAGTAACCACAAATAAAACCCAAGTGAGATCAGTACTCTGTGACTTATTGTTTCGGTTCGTAAAAATGAACGTTAATAATAATACTTAAAATATCAAGCTTATGCTTTACAAACTAAGACACTAAATTATTTGAGAAAAGGTTTCAGTTGCACATGGCTTTTAGTAAGTTGTTATACACCCATTGGCATTATGTATTTTATGGAAGAGCATGGATAATTTTGAATGCTATTTTGGTGAGACCTAGTTTCTCGAATCACATTTTCACTATCAACTGTACTTTTAAAAATCTCACAAATCCTACATTGATACAAAATCACCATGGAAACAAGCATAAATCTGTTGTTTAGTGTACTCTGAACACATTTCATTCCATTAGAACGAAATTTAAGCATGGTTGCTAGGGACTCTTCGCTGTTGAATGTGTCCAAACTTTAAGTCCAATTTCCTCAAAATGGCCGCCATCAATACCCGTATTTCAAACTGCTCCTGAGTCTTCATTTTTGGGAGTATCCTTTTCATTCAAACATCACATGAAAGCTTGTTTTCTAAGCTTTCAGATGATATGCATATCTAAAATTTTCCAAAAATCGGGTTATCTACCATTTTGTCAGATCCGGTCACATATGGTCACTTTTAGTGGTTCACTACCTTATTTTGGTCACATTTCATAAGGGTCAAAGTGACCTTGACCTTGATCATATGTGACCAAATGTGTCTCATGATGAAAGCATAACATGTGCCCCACATAATGTTTAAGTTTGAAACAGTTATCTTCCATAGTTCAGGGTCAAGGTCACTTCAAAATATGTATACAATCCAACTTTGAAGAGCTCCTGTGACCTTGACCTTGAAGCAAGGTAAACCAAACTGGTATCAAAAGATGGGGCTTACTTTGCCCTATATATCATATATAGGTGAGGTATTCAATCTCAAAAACTTCAGAGAAAATGGGAAAAATGGGAAAAATACCTGTTTTTTAGACAACATTTATGGCCCCTGCGACCTTGACCTTGAAGCAAGGTCAAGATGCTATGTATGTTTTTTGGGGCCTTGTCATCATACACCATCTTGCCAAATTTGGTACTGATAGACTGAATAGTGTCCAAGAAATATCCAACGTTAAAGTTTTCCGGACGGCCGGCCGGACGGACGGACGGACGGACAACTCGGGTGAGTACATAGACTCACTTTTGCTTCGCATGTGAGTCAAAAAGCACAAATGTAGACGACCGCCTTTAAGACTTTTTCATGAATAAGCACCACAAAAATATAACTGTTTAGAAATGTCTGTTTGCATCTACATGATGAAAGAGCAACTTTTCTTGGGTTTTTTTGTTCCGGATTGTGGAACGTTAGTAATAGCACTTAGCAGTCAATCTATTTTTGGATTTTATTGTGTTCATAGCCATGTGGTATGGCTCGTTTGCCATTAGCATTTGTATTGGTTTCTCCACAATGTTTTCTCTACCTCAACAACATAAAATTCATTTTGATTAGCAAAGAGGAACAGCCTCTGCAACTAGCATAAAGAGATCACTGGTACAATGCACTTACCTGTTCTGATGACGTGTCATCATAATTGCTGTCCACCCATTCATTGTGTACACATCCATCTGGTATGTAGAGGTCAGACAGTAGGTACAGGGCTGATGTACACACCTGCAAAGTATTGTAAGGGAGCTCAAAATAACTGCCCAACAGGGGTGTTGCAGGTAGCTCTGTCTCCTCCTTGGGGATGAAGCTACCAGGGGAAGGGATTGTGTTGGAGGTGCGGGTAGAGGAGTAGCCCTCCCGGTGCTCCCCCTTGGACCTCCCTAGTCTAGGACCCTGGGTCTTCGCGAGGTGGCCTTTGTGGCGTAATCCCTCCGGACTAGCATAACGTTTTCCTATCCCAAGACCGACCGTGCGTGGTCTATGTACCACATCCTCTACGAGGTGACCCTATCAACTAGGCAGCGCAAGCCCCTAGGCGAAACACGGCGGATCTAGAGGAGAGAACCTCGATAAAAAACCTGAGCTGCCATGAAGACGGAGCATGTTGGCTGAGGACAGCGGGCAGACCTCCTGTGCCGACACCCATCTACAGGAGAAAACCAGGCATGCACGCATCAAACCCAACATGGCCATACAAACGGACTGCCCAACAAAGTGCATGCACCACACGGCTGTTCCTGGCTTGCATTTTAGTGTGAGTTAAAAATAGTCAAGGCAGAGGCTACTAACAGCTGCAGCCAGCACACTGTTAAGCTCGCTTGCTTGTTATACCAAATGCTTCTGCACTACACTGGAAGATGGTACTTATCATTATACCTCTGAGTGAGCCAGCACTGCTGTGTAGAGCGGTGGTGGAAAGGATGCGAAAAATAGCTTAGCCTGCCTGCAGCTAAGGAGGCAGAAATGAAGCCCTGGGAACAGCTGTGACCATCATAACATCACACAATAAGAAAGTCTTCACTCTTACCTATAAAACTACAAAAAGAGCTTTTGTTGACCCCTATATATTGTAGCTATTAGTATTATTGAAGAAGAAAAGCCTTGAGAACAAGACAAGATCCTTTGTAGGGATGTTGCTCGGGTTTGTTTTCTTCTACAAATTTGCAGAAATGTCTATAAAAGTTTTGGGCAGTCTTTGGCGTCAACTTTCCCCCACGTGAAAGCAGTTTGGCAGATCTGCCAAAATGACTTCTCTTTTTATTGGTGACTAGAAAAAAGTACAGCGTTTTGCCGATTTGGACGTTTGCCCTTGCCTTACAGTGGAACCCCCCTTCACCAGCCCCCGCCCCCACCCCCACCAAATCTGAGAAAAGCAGATCTTGAAAAGGAAGGAGTCTAATTTGCAGTTTATAAACAGAAAATCTAAACAAGTAAGGTTTTAAAAGGGGGGAGATCTTAAATGGGAGGGGGGAGGGGGAGCATGGTGTCAGCGTACCAACAAACATTTTAACCAAACGTCACCCACCTCAGCATGCTCAGTCTCATCCAACAGCTGCAGTGAGGTCTGCAGCAGAGCCTTGATCTGGGGAACGTGGCGCGCGTGGCTGCCCGGCTTGAGTCGCAGCTTGCGTGCCAGGCGGTACAGGAGCATGGCCACGGGAATGGTAAAGGGCGTCACGCCTTTGTTGGGGACAGAGTTTCCGCACAGCGTGGTCAGGTCGTACAGCTTGACCAGGTCTGACCGGTGGCCTGAAAGAACGAGGTGGCTGGTCAGTAAAGCTAGCATCTTGCTCTGAAACACTGTGACTCCATTGGCGTCACCTCCATAAGAACACGTTCAGTGGTCAACCTCTTTAAGAACAAGTTCAGTGGTCAACCTCTTTAAGAATAAGTTCAGTTATCAACATCTACATGTATAAGAACAAGTTCAGTTATCAACAATTATCACAACAACCAAACACAAAATATTAAAAACAACATCAATACAGTTCAGCCAACAAAATACAGCATCACCATCTCAGCAAAACTGTTACCACAGTCTTTGAGGTGAATTAACTTAGCTATTCTAGCCTTTCTCTCCACCATAGGAAAGCGGAGAATAGACGAATTCTGGAAATAACTCTGTTGGGTTAGTATCTGTAGAGAAAGTTTCTTTTGAAAGCATTATTTCCAAGAGAATCAACTCTTTCACAACGCATACAAACCGAACAGTTATTTTCAAACATCATCTATTGGTGTCAGTCTAATTTTCTGTCCCCCATATAGCCCTCCTTCCCATCACAATTTTCCGGTGCACATAAGATGCAAATATGTCTACAAAGACCACCCACAGGGCTGACCAAAAATGGTCGCAATGGGAAGGTGATTTATGTAGAAGAAAAACTTGTCTGGGATCCTTGGGATGGCCGTTGTGGGCAGGTGGTCTCTTTCGAGAGGTGGTAGTAAGGGTAGGTCCGACTGTCTCCACTTTGCCCAAAACACAGACACAATGCCTCTCTCACTCACACTTGTAGAGCCAGTAGGTGTGTCCCTCCTTGGTGGCACTGTTACGCAGAAAGGACAGGATGTTGGTGGCCACGTACTTCACTGTCTGTGGACTGAACCGGCACGATTCCAGCTTGGGGATATCTTCCGTCTTGATCAGCTCATATTTCTGTAACAGAATTTGTTTCTGTAGTGGACCTCACACCCTTTTTAAGATCTCAACATTCTGAGAAAATCAGGTCTTAAAAAGGACACAAGTCTTAAAAATGGGGGTAAATTTACAGAGGTTATGAACAGAAAATCTGAGAAAACAGGATCTTATAAAAAAAAAAAAGGAAGGAAATCTTTGATCCTTAAAAGGGGTGTCCCACTTTATCATAATAAATTGTTTTCCCAATATTCTCTAGTTTTCATTAAAATGATTAAGGAAAGTGAGAACACAATAAGCATATATACCTCCAGGTTATCTGTTGAAAATGCTTTTCACCTGTATGTTAAGTCACTGACCTGAGGACATTTTGGATAGACATTTGTAACCAAGTGTACAGAACACTTGAATTACTTTTCGAGGCAAAGCCAGTCAACAGGAGTGAGTTTGGGCTAAATTACTAGCCCTATAAAAACCTTGAAGACAATACGTCAAATTATCAGCAGCACATGCTGTTTGCTTCTTGTCAGAAGTGAACAGAAACAAGCCATGTTCCTAAATCTAGATCATGCGTTGTATTGTGTGTGTGAGTGTGTGAGTGTGTGTGTGTGTGTGTGTTGGTGTGTGTGTGTGCACGCACACAGCCATGCATGCATGTGGGCCTGCTGATACATGTACAAACCTGACATCAATAATGTGAGAAGAAAATTGACAGCTTGGTCAGAAAACTCTAGAGTATGGTACACACTTACCTGAACAAATCCACCATCGTGGTAACACATGGCCACCTCGGGAACATTACACATGAGGTTGTCCAACCAGTAGTCGAGTCCCGTCACTACATTAATGGGCTGCGCTGTGTCCCTGCACAAAATGAATCACATCCCCTCAGTACAGTGGAACACCCCTTGTAAGACATCCAAAAATCTGAGAAAATCAGGCTTTGAAACGGACGGAGTCTTACATTGGGGGTACATCGACTCTGTAAATGTCCCCCCATTGAAAGAGTCGATGAGGAGAAGAAAAGCTAAGAAAACAGGGTCCTAAAAGGGAAGGGGGGGGGGGGGGGGGGGGGGGGGGGGAGGGGGTCCACTGTAGAACTTCACCTCAGATGCACACTATCAAAAGCATCCTCTCTCATTTACATGATCATTCCAAAAATGATTACGCTACCATAAATGAAATAAGATAACCATTTAACTTCACTTTCTGCACAACATAAATCTTCTGGTTACAAATTGTCTTCTGAGGAACTGCTTTACTGAATTAAGCCAGAGCATTTCATTTGCAGCCCCCTGCGCATCTGTCTTTTAAACTCCAAATTTTTTATTTCCTCTTGGGATCATATATTATTCTGGGTCAATGCAAAACGCGTTACAGAAAAATGTACTGATGCAAGGATGCTCCCCGACATTAAACACAGGCATGTCTGTGCTGTTGTAATAGGGTGTAATTTACCTCAGTCTAAGACTGACGCAAGGATCCGTGCTCTCCAACACTAAAGACAGGCAGGTCTGTGCAGTTGTAACAGGGTTTAACTTACCTCAGTCTAAGACTGACGCAAGGATGCTCTCCGACACTAAAAACAGGCAGGTCTGTGCAGTTGTAACAGGGTGTAACTTACCTCAGTCTAAGACTGACGCAAGGATGCTCTCCGACACTAAAGACAGGCAGGTCTGTGCCAATCAACATGCGCAGATCTTCAAACGTCCACACTGTCTGGCGGTGAAACCCTCCTTCTCCATCCAACTTCACCTGAATGACAAGATTACAAAAATAATTAACTTCACTGTTCTAAACACGCAAAACTCATATCAAGGATCTACTGAAGTCCATGAGTTTATGGTTATGCATGCTATGAAAATGTTAATCACAATTGCATTAGCGAGTGCAAATCATTTTCCTTTACTCACCCAACAGTCTGTTAAAAATGGCTCTTTGTCTCTTTTTCACCTTCTCAAGAATCGGGGATATGAATATCATATACATGCAACAGGATGAAAAGGGACAGCCAGACAGAACAGACTCTTTTCCCCCTCTCCTCAACAACTTACAAAATCAAATGTTGTTGGGGCGTTTAATTATTGACAAAACAAAACATTACGTTCACAGATATATTAACCCAGCGGTCTTTTAACTCATTGTCTCCCAGGTACGGATATATCCGTACCCACTCATATGGCTCTATGTCACTCTATCTGACCAGGTACGGATATATCCGCTCAGACTGTTAGCTTCAGTCGCTTCCTGTAACGTCGATCTAACGCCTGCATTCCAAGGTGTTGATAAACAGTTACTACACAGTTACTATTATTCTGAGTGACCTGCTGCAGCACAGCTGGTCTCGGCTAAAAAAAAACTTGGTCAACATAGGTGGGGTAGAAAGTGTTAAGTGCACAACAACTGCAACCCTCAACAACTTACGTTTTCAATGGCAGGTGTGCGGTCAGCTACAAAGTGTGGAACTACTGGGGAGGAGGAGGGTACAGGCGACACCTGGTGATGTTTCTCCATTTGTGAAATGTCCACCTCTTGCCCATTGCTCTCTGCCAGGCTGAAAATATACCACACACACAAAAATCAGTCACTCAAAGGCACACTCATTCTCGTAAAAACACTCACTATCTCAAATCTGGCCAAGTTTGTACATGGGATAAGACCATCCAGTCCTTCCAATTGGACAAAGACGGAAAATCATCACCTTGACTGTGGCCAGTTGGAATTTTTGATGAATTTCTTAAAAAGCCACTAGAGGCTTTTACCAAATTTCTTCATACAAAAATCAGGCTGTGCACAGAGAGCACTTAGGCTGTTCATTTTTGGTAGTGATCAAGAGGAGGGATGCATCTTATCCAACGTAAAAGCCTTGCCATATCTGAGACGGTCAGCCTAACTATTTACACGGGAAGGATTGAGCCTTTAAACACACCACAGACTTCAGAAAAAAGTTACAGGAAAGGAGAGATGTCTAGAGACTATATCATCTGCTCATCATGCTAAACCTTATTGACTCACAAAAGGGAACAACAACTCCTCCTCCTCCTCCTCCTCCTCCTTCTCCTTCTCCTTCTCCTTCTCCTTCTTCTTCTTCTTCTTCTTCTGCGTTCGTGGGCTTAAACTCCCACGTACACTCGTGTCTTTGCACGAGTCGAATTTTAAGTGTATGATTGATTTTACCCAGCCAATTAGGCAGCCATACGCCGCTTTCGGAGGAAGCATGTTGGATATTTTTGTTCTATAACCCACCGAACTTTGACTTGAATTGGAGGATCTTTTCCATGCGCACTTGGTCTTGTGCTTGCGTGTACACACGAAGGGGGATAAGCCACTAGCAGGTCTGCACATAAGTTGACCTGGGAGATCGGAAAAATCTCCACACTTAACCCACCAGACGACCGCGGCCGGGATTCGAACCCTCGACCTTCCGATTAAGAGGCCGACGTCTTACCACCCCGCCACAGCGCCCGTCTACAAAAGGGTACTAACATCAGGCATGAGCTTAATGGAGTTTGAGAGACTTGTTTGCAACTTTTCGCCAATCTTTGGTTATACATGTGCGTTGTGATTTAGTTTGGTTAAAACGGGTCAAGACCCATGAAAAAGACAAGGCGGGGTTCGGGGGAAAGATATATTCATATGGGATGATACAGTCTGGCAGATAAGCAGACAGGACAGACAGACAAACACATGATTATACAAAAAACACACACACACACACGCACACACACAGAAATACACACACACACTCACAGGTGTATAATACAGTGGAACCTCGCGTAACGACCTCTCCTTTTGCCAACCGAATTTCTCGGCACAGATGCCTTTTACTATGTAACTAACCTCCCAAGAACGACGACCTCCGTTTTCAGACGACCGACCTAATATCAAAGGGTCAATAACGACTTTGACCTTTTTATCAGCGAGTGTCAAAGTTCGTAATTGCCCACCACGTGCACGCGATTAGTCACGCATCAAGAATCAGGAGTGGTGGTCTGTGGTCAGGCGGTGCGTGCAGGTCGAGTGGCCTGTCACAATTGAATGACTGCCCTGGAAGTAGGGGAATGGGGGGTGGAGGGGAGGGGAGATAAAGGGAGTGGAAGGTGTTGGTAGGCGCAGTTTGAACAACAACTCAATAATGAAGGCGTCAATATTGCCCGCCTACCCCATGGCGTTCTTTTTGGCTAGTTTGTTTGGGTACGTATTCTGTGATTTTGTGCTCACCACCTGTGTAGATGCATAATCCTGAATAAACAATGGAAACACTCCCCTTGACTTGAGTTTGTGAGTTGTTTTGTGTCAAAGCGCTCTGTCTTAGTTCAACTTCATTTTTACATTTTGAGAGGTTGTGTGTTAACATGGCGACTCCAACAAAAAAACGAAAACTGTTGACACTAGAAGACAGGATCAAAGTCATAGAAAGAAGCAATAAGGGTGAGACTGCGATCACAATCGCTATAAGTCTTGGAGTTGGAAAAACACAGATCCAAGCCATTATCAAAGACCACTGAGGAAAATATTCGGAACAGGTGGGAGAACGGAGAAAGTTGTGACCGAAAGCATTCTAAAAGAAGAAAAACTGCGTTTTCGGATGTGAATGACAAAGTTACTCCGTTTTACCTGGAACTTGTTTTAACTTGTTGTAGCCTGTGTTTTACCAGAGTCAACTTGTATACTCTTAAGACATGTATAACTACATACACGTATTATACCACAGATTTTGCAGTCTCATTGTGTTCAATTCTGTGTGTGTGTGTGTGTCACAGTGTGTGTGTGTGTGTGTGTGTGTGTGTGTGTGTGTGTGTGTATGCGTGTGTGTGCATGTGTGTGCGTGTGTGTGTGTTATCTGCCTGTTTTCAAATGGGAGCAAAAATGGTACAACGAACCCAAATCCCAAGGGACATAACTACGGAAAATCAAAAAGACTTAAATGCACAACTGTCAAAAAATTAAAACCTCCCAAACTCCCAATAAAAGACCCCTCCTTTTTAAGACCCATTTCTCTGGACATTTTCAAGGTCGTTAGTGGGAGGTTTTACTGTAGTAACTTTCCCAGCCTTACCTCTTATACAAGAACTAGGAATACACAAGGAAATGCACCTACCTCTTATACAAGAACTTGGAGTACATGAGCTGTTTCTGCAGTGCTGCCTGAGTCTTTGCCTGTCTTGGTACATGTTTCTGGCAGAGAGAATTATAAAATAAAAATAATATCATAGAAAGAATTATAAAACAAAAACAATATCACAGAAAGAATTTAAAAACAGTAATATCACAGAATCAATTTAAAAAAAAAATCATTATCACACAATTTTGTACACGAGCAACTTTCTACATCGTCCACTCTTGAAGTGACAGCTCCATTAAAAACAATATTTATTTTCTCAAATGCAACAAATTAATGATCCCCAAAATCTGATCATCACCTTAACACAATCTTCATCAATCATGTGTCTGTACATCTTTCACTGATTACTGTATTTTATTGAGCTTAGCACTATAAATGATGGATTACTTCATATTGCTTGGCAGTATGAATCAATGAACAAAATGTCAGGCATTCAATTTCAACTTCTTATTTTTATATCTCTTACTGCAACTTTCAGTTTAACCAGGAACACTTGACACTGATCAAGACACTCCAACATACCAGTTCGTCTTCACTCTTCATCACACTTTTCTTGAAAAACTGGCGCAGCCAAATCCAGTTTTCCTGCAATTAGAACGAGAAAAAGATGAAAGAATTCAGCAGTTTCACACTCATTATAAAAGCAATCACAGTTTAATATGAAACAGCAACTATTCCATTTACACATTTATTGAAAATTAATTATTATTGACATTTGGAGTTCCCCTTTTTCAAACCCCTCAAAGCCAAAATGACACCAAAAGAAAAAAGAAAAATCTTTCCCATTAAGCATAGTCTGAAATGCATCAAAGGAACAGAAAGGGCACTAACCGATTCCTGGCGCAGAAGATGCTTGTGGACGTCAAAGTTGTCCAGAAGCAGTGTACGACCGACACGGTGCACCATGAGGCTCGCGTGCGAGTTTTCAAAGGGTATCTTCAGCAGCCTTTTGATGTTCTGAAAACAGCAGAGGTAAATAATCATAACATCAATATCATGTGTCTTCTCTTTCAAGTGGACAGAAAATACCAAACAGGTTTTCATGTAAGCTGTCAAGAGGGAACTACCTTTGTTTTCACCTTGTCGCTGTTAATGCACTTTGGGGAAGTGGTAAATATCTCTTTAATTGATCCACTCTTCATTATCATAAATATACAATGCAGGGATCGCGTTTACGCACGATTTTTGCGTATTTGACGCATTTTAAAAGTCGCTGACGCGTATTTTTCGCCACGCCGCGTAAGCCATACGCAAAAATATTGTAACTTTTTCTTGTCTTCACGCAGCGCTTTTGCTCTGACTTAATAATCACCCGATCCTGAAACTGACTATAGGGCTCGAGAAGTGACGACACACATGAAATCTGCGCGTCAAAACTAAAGTCCGTTTCTTTTTGCATCGAAGTATCGCAAACGAACGTAACGAGGGTATTACCAGATAATGTCTTGTCGGATAATGAAACAGACATTAGCTGCTCTCCCATCTCGCGCTTCCAAAAGGCGGAAAGTGTGTCTAGTCGTATTAGAGCGGGAAACAAACTCGCAAGGCCCGAAGGTTGGAGACAGCAGGGGTGTTATTCGACAGGCGTGCGCGGAGTTCGACAGGAAAACTCGCCGTATTTAGGTAAGGAGTGTCTTTAAGTCTTTCGTGCGTGTTTTGTTTGTGTCTGTACGTGTTTTCGTAGTACGCAAAAATATTGATCCGTGACGCGTTTTTTTCGTTCCGTTGCGTATGACTTACGCGTTTTTAAAAAAGCTAGCGCGATCCCTGACAATGTAATACAGATCCGTTTTAAAAGAAGAGTTGCTACAACTACAGTGAAAACACCCTTTTAAGATCCCCAATTTTAAGACAGTCCCTCCTTTTTACAAAAACCTGATTTTTTTCTCAGATTTTGTTCTTAGGTCTTAGGGGTTTCCACTGTACAAGGAACATGCAGATTTGGTTCCTGAACTGGAAGTTGATAATAGAGTTTCATAGCTTCTGATTAAGATTCTTATCATGAATAACATACTAAACTAACCAACCATATTGTCTGTACAACTACAAGTCCTCACAAACATTTCTTCTAGAATGTGTTTGTGACTCCGTCCTTCAGTTCATCAGCATTCTTTGATCGCCTTAGTTGATGTATGTGTATGTATGCCTAAGTGTGTGCATGCAGGCATTTGTACATGCTCACGTGATATATGATACTAGAATGAATACCCGCTTCGCCGGGTATCCGGCTTCGCCGGAAAGAAGTAGAGCCGAATGATACCCGGCTTCGCCGGGAAGAAGTAGAGCCGAATACCCGGCTTCGCTGGGAAGAAGTAGAGGAATACCCGGCTTTGCCGGGATGAAAGCGTTGTGGACAGTGACCTTCTAAAAATAGTAACGGGAATATCTGGCTTCGCCGGGATGAAAGCGTTGTGGACAGTGACCTTCAAAAATAGTAACGGGAATATGGATTGACGCCACACGAAGGAAGGGAGATAAACGCAAAACACTGGAGAAGATAAGGAAGAGTTACTGGGAATGGATGTAGTGGATCTACAGAAAAACCAAAATCGGTTCAGCGCTGCGCGCTGAGAGCACGTGTTGAAAATTCTCATCGACCAGGTTGTGTCCGGGGTCTACCTGAATATGCCCACCAAATTTGAAGCAGATCCATCGAGAACTTTGGCCGTGCATCGCGGACAGACAGACAGACAGACAGACACAAGCTGTATATATATATATGTGAATGCATATATATTATGCGGTATATATAGGCACATAAATGTGAACCATCTTGTATTGTACTGTTCTGCTTGTGTATTGTACTGTTCTTCTTAACTTCAAACAATTCTTCCTTTCTCGCTTGGGTCAAGAACAAAATTATATTTTTTTAAAAATCAGAATCACAGAATGTACAGAATTTACAAAAGCAAGAAACCAAAGAAAGCTGTGAATGAAGAACATACCTCAGCATCTGATACCACATCCACTTCTCCGGCAAGGTCGGGATAGCAGTTTGCCATGGCAAAGCTGAAAATCAAATGAAAGAGAACAGACTATGACAGGAATCAAGCAGCTGCCAAACACATTAACTTCTACTACATCATGAAAATATTCTACAGAACAAACAACGGGCATGCAACAGTGATCGTGCTAGCCATTTTCCCAGCTGATATTTCTCAACAAATGCAAATCCAGCCTCTCACAGAAACAGGACACACTGCAAATGAAGCAGTCAAAATAAGTCGCTCACACTGACAGTGACTACATAATTCAAAGGTTATAATAACCACTGGTTGCCCATTTTTATTATCTTTTTTTTTATTGGACACTAGAAATTACTGGTTTATGTGATTCTTGCATGAAAGACAGAATAAAATTCCAATCAAGAGGGAAATTAAGTGCAAAAAGAAGAAAAGTGAAAATGTATTGACCTACCTTGAACACTCAGAGTGGTGTCGCTGCCAGGGCAAATCCCTGAGATGTTGCTCCTCTCGTGACTCACTGCGTAGCCAGTTTGCCGGCGCGTCGTTCAGGTTGGTGTTCATGCTCAGCTTGGAGAACTGGACAGGGAACTGTGTCGCTGACCACTTCACCACAGCTGTGGATTTGACCACATCTCGTTTAGGGGACACCGCCACCTGCTTCTCATGAACTGGTACCATCTCTGCACTCATTGATTCCTGGAAGCAAATAAGATGTGTATGTAATTTCTGCCTGTCAGCTTTCAGAACAATTAGATACAACGGCACCTGCTAGTGCTATGAACGGACACCCTCTCATCGAAGGGGTCTCACATTGTCAGTAAGCATTATTATATGCTGTACGTGCTCCCTTTTGAAGTTGCTGGAAAGCGAACATCTTGCCCATCAACTTGATCTTCTTTGTGATCGATGAGTCTCAAGCTAACAGTAACAATTTAAACGAACACTTCCGCAGTCCACACAACTGCATGCGTATTGTTTTAATCTTTTGCTCAATACTGAGCCTGGGCCACCCACAGACCCCTTTAATTTTCTCCAGGTCGATTTCTACTCAAACTCCACTCACTCAACTTTAAATGTAAAAAAAAAGGACCCAAACCATGAATTTAAAGGAACACTGGAAGAACAAAGAAGAAGATAGCTAGGGACTGTGCGAGCTTCTGCAATATTTATGACAATAGAAATTCGAGCTTTCTCTTTCTCTCCCCAACGCTACTCGTTCCCCATCTCTAACCTTAACTGATGCATGAATGCTGGAGCAGGCAGACTAGAGCCATTTCACAAACAAGAAATCAGGTCTTGATCTGGCCCAGAATGAAACAATGTGCAACATATTTGATTCTCAAGTTTTCTGACTGAATTTACCTTCAATTCTGTGCATCCTGCATTATTTCCATCCGTGGTTGCCATCATGTGATGTGATACATAATTATGTTACTAGTAGTTATGATGTAATATTTAGGTTCCGAAGAATAAGTGAAAGAAACAGCTTGTCTTCGATGCTCGAACTTTCGAAATCTGATGTTGACAACTTGCTGTAAGTTTCAAGGTACGAGGGGAAGTTACTCTAAATATTAAAATAATTGCATCGAATTTTCTGGAAAAATTGGGTGAGTTGCTTCCCTTATAGTCTACCATACAGCTTCACACGTCACGGGCGCACAGGCCCTGAAAGTCAAGTGTGTGTGTGTGGGGGTGAACTCGAACTCGAACTCGAACTCGAAAACTTTATTACCGAGGGATGATAGCATTAGGTCCATATGGTCCTTTCTTACAGCTAGTCCCTACTATAATACACACATGAAACAAAGAACAAGTATCTATCTATACATATAAATAAAAGAGAGTGTCTGTCTGTCTCTGTGTGTGTGTGTGTGTGTGTCTGTCTGTCTGTGATCGCCAAAGCTCCGAGAAGGGAGGGGGCAGGAACAAGATATTGTGCATGCACACTCCCTAGGGGCCGCAGATGTGCACCTGGGTTTTAGTTTCTTGATTCAGTATTTCCTTTCTCAGATTATGGACCTCCCCTTTATTGAATACAGCCTATATATATAGTGTTCACCTGTAGCAAGCACACTATGTCAGGCATATTAGAGACTCTGTATGGCTCCTGTGAGGAGAAAAAATGAAGAAGGAAAAATCAACCGGACAGTTCCAGAAATGTCTAGAAGCTAAGGGAGGTAACTCTTGTTTTGTTATCCATGGACAGGAGGTAACTCCGGCTTATCATACCAACACACAGCATTTACGGGTGTAGCATGATCAGTTGAACCTGCTGGTCTGGAATTTTCGTAAGAAAGGGAGGTAACTCATTCCATAAAGATCATCATGCAAGTAGGAATTTAATATATTGACACTCTCAGTGGCCAGCACTTGCCTTTCAATGCCTTTGAGGCCACCCCGGGCGAAGCCGGGCCCTAAATGCTAGTGAAGAATAAAAAAAAAAGAAACCAAATAAAACACAATCATGTAGGGAAAAGTATAACAAAATAAAAAATAAAAATTCAAAAGTGTGCTTGTTAATGGAAGCATACTATACACTTTCTCTTTCAAACATCCTCACACACACTCGCACAAATTGTACACTGACTTATTATTAGTCGTTAGAGAG